>NW_009234926.1:0-5572 GCF_000690835.1 Fulmarus glacialis | reverse complement strand
CTGGATTTAACTCCATTTGCCACAACTCTCTGGGCTCAGATGTCCAGACAGTTTTGTACCCGGCGAAGAGTACACCCGTCCAAGCCATGAGCAGCCTGTTTCTCCAGGAGAATGCCGTGGGAAATGGTGTCAAAGGCTTTACTAAAGTCTGGATAGACAACATCCACAGCCTTTCCCTCATCCACTAAGCGGGTCATCTTGTTATAGAAGGACATCAGGTTGGTCAAGCAGGACCTGCCTTTCATACACCCATGCTGACTGGGCCTGACCACCTGGTTGTCCTGTACGTGCCATGTGATGGCACTCGAGATGATCTGCTCCATATCCTTCCCCAGCACCAAGGTCAGACTGACAGGCCTGTAAGTTCCCTGGATCCTCCTTCTAGTCCTTCTTATAGATGGGCATCACATTTGCTAACTTCAAAGTTAGGAGAGGATTGCTGTGAGTCACAGGCCTATCACAGTCACAGACAAACTGAATGTGGCACCAGGATACGCTAGGTGTAGCATTTCCACGAGAAATAGGGAAGGTCATGCCAGTTTACAATTCTTTATCTGGGGTACAATGCATATCTGAGTCACCCATGCTCAGAGGGAATGAAATGAGATAATGAGGGAAATTAAGAGGCTCTGTTATCACCTGACCCTAGAAAAGATTGGCTTTGCATACAGCGAAAAGGGAGTTCTCTGCACTGTTCTCTGCAAATGCATCAGAGGGAATACACTTGTAACGGGGACCATGTTATGAACCATCAGACCCGTTGGTTTCTGAAACAACCTAGCAGCTCCAACAGGGGTGGGGACTCTCGGATCCAGAGGATTTCTATCTTTCTATTTACATAGTGGCAAACATGGTTCTTCTGTCAAAGTGTTCACAGAGATGGTTTTCAACAGAAGCAATGCTGGTGTGCTGTTTGATGGTAGGGTGGCACAGACACACCAGCTGTGTACTGGATCCCTGTGGGACTTCCTGGTGAGTTACGAGAAGTGTTTGCTGGTTTGGGCAGTGGTCACTGCCTGCATAGCTATTGTGTTTCCACTGGTGCTGGATGGATAGATCCAACCCATGGACTGTGTTGGTCTACTGTGCTCTCAGAGTACGATACACATGACCACTCCATACTCTTTACTGTGTTGTGTGGCATTCATATGTGAGGAATCATTTGTATTAATAGAGCAGAAACCTAAGAAGCAGAAACATAGTGAGGAATTAATATCTAAGAAATAGAAGAGAAAATGTACAGCCAATGGCAGTTGTAGTGAGTCAGTGGCAATGTCATTAAATAACAGCTTTTGACCATTGGTATATGACGCCACAGAGCATGTGCATGTCTTGCTTGTTACAGCCATCCCGGTTTCAATGGCACAACGCCTCTGCCCTCTCCCAGCCTTATCCCCCGTGTCTCTTCTCTGAACATCATTAACAATGTCTCTTCAGCAGCTTGGGAGGCTCTAGAGCCTTCGCTCTTCCCAGGAAGCAGAGAAGCCAGGCAGCGAAGCCAGGAGAGCAGTTTTCCAGCAGAGGGAAGGATGGCCGTGCCTGCTGGCCATGGAGCCAGGCAGGAGGGTGCCTCAGCCGCAGGGCTTGGGACAGGGTCTCAGGAGGACGGGGGACAGTAGTGCATGGGAATCTCTGCACACCTATGCTCTTCACTACTGTGGCTCACTCTTGCCATATTGCTTTTATTTTACCAGGAGAGGCATTTTACCAGAGCTGATTCATTCTTCAAGAGGCCATGCTCTGTAAGCACCCCTGCATTCAAGAGAAAAAATATCTGGGAACAAGAAGTTACCTTCTTCTTTACCACATATTTAAAGTTGTCCAAAACATTAGGATGGGATTCTGAAAATCCACAATCAGGACACAGCCAAAATGTTGGACGTTTTTGGAAAGAGAGCCACATGGCATGTCCTTCATCACTGGGATGTCACTGAACTAGTGGAGCTGTCAGCTGGCTAACACAGGACAAATTAACACATTATAGCCCCGAAAGGTGGCATGCCACACTAATCCTATCTCCATAGTGGGTTTTTTAAGATGACTGCTCAAGCACTCCAGGTTGTCACAAAAAGCTCAGGTTGCAAAAACAATGCAAGAATCAGGTAGCTGGCAGCAGTTTCATCCCTCAGAGGTAGGAGAGTGAGAAGTGGGTATAATTATGGACTCTAAGTGTTCACAAGAGGCAGGGAATTGCTAACAGCCTTTGCATGCTGGCAGGGCTGAGAGGTAAGCATTTATACCTCCAGTCAGTAATTGCACCCAGTCCTTGCTCTCTTGCTGTGAAGTAACTGAGCCACAGCCAGCTCAGATCTCACCACATAAACCAAAATGTATTTTCAAAAAGGTTTGAGAAGGAGTGATTAGCAATGTTACTTCTCTAAGCTGCCTTACCTCCTACCTTACCTCTACCCACCTGTAAAGGATGGTGCTGCCTGGTTTTTTTGGATTTGCCCTTGTAGCCTCACAAGGCCCTCGAGTGTTGTGCCATTCATACAACACAGTCCACATGGCTTTCCTGAACAGCTGGACTGAAGCTTTTTCAAGTCCAATTTTCATATCTCTTTTGGAATAGAGTGGGAGAAAGTCCTTAAGGGCAAATTTTCCTCAATACTTTGTAAATACGAGCATAGGGATTAGAGCATTTGGCTTTCCAGGCACACATCACACAAATGTAGGTATTCCTGACAGCATTGTGCATACAGCTACCATTTACAAACCAGGTTGGGCATCAGCCACACAACACCACATAGGATATAATTTTAGGGAGAGTTTTTGAACCCTTGGCCTAAAAAAGAGCTGATGAATCAGTAAGAGCTTTACAGAAAGCAGTACTAAACAGAAGCTTTCTCAGAGCTCTTAAAAGTCATAGGGAATTCTGTCACAGATTTCTCTAAACTGGCTTCCTAAAAGCTCCTTGGAAAACCTACTTTTTCCCTTCTCTCTCCATTTCTCAGCTACTCGTATATATTTTATTCAAATATATTTTTCTTGAAGATATGCCATTTTTTTAACGCAAGGAGGTTTTGCAAGCTTGTATCGATATTGATGATCAGTGAAATGCTTTTCTGACTTTTCCATGGGGAAAGAGGGGAAAAAAAGCCATGTGCCTGAACTGTTTTATTGAATATTGGAACAAAAGCTAATGTAAAAATCTCAAAAACCATTCCAAACTGCTCTTCTCAGGCAAGCTTCAGCAATTTCTGCAGCTCCTGTCACCACAGCATTCACAAAAACCACTCCACAGGGATTCAGCTTTGCAAACAGAAAAAAGAAGCTGAACTAGGTCACATTTAGCAGCTCACCACCTTGCCAGTGTCTCTTTATATTTAATCACGCAAGTCCCACATCTAACTTCTCACAAGTACAAGAGTTTTATTTACATAAAGCCAGCAAGTATCTCCATCAGCGATACACTGAGCCTGTGCCACTCATAAATGACTGTGAGATGGAGAAGTTGGCATGTTTGATTGAGAATAAGCATCACATTAATTATAGATGCTCTCAGGGGAACAAAATATATGCCACGGTGATTGAACGGAGCTGCCTCTGCCCCTGTTGTTCAGGAGTCTCTGGGGCAAAGCCGAATGAAGTATAATTAATATGCCTGGGAACCCATAAACAAACGAGAGGAATTTGGGTGGGAAGTGGGACTTCTGTGTCCTTTACATGTAGGTTTTTCTGAGTTGGTAGCTAATAAATACTTTTGGGAGTGCTTGTCTGTTGAAAATTATTTTCCTTCTGGAGCAATGTTTCTCTAGAGACAAGTTGTGCCATGCAAGAAGCAGAAGGATTTTTTTTCTTAAAAGCAATGGTGCCAAAATTATACTACCACAGACATTTTTTTAAGCTAAAGCCAGGGAAGATAATTGACTAAAGACTGAATGTGTCTGAAATGAAGATGTCTTTTGTACTGAAGTCTTCCCAATGGTGGTTATAGCATCTATCAGTGCTGGGATAATGGGGAGATATTAAGAAGCACAGTACAACACTCTGTATATGTATTATAAGGACCAATGCACAGCACTCAGATATACAAGCCAATAAAATATTCATAAAGACTAATCCACAGCTGAACTGGAGCCTAACCGAGTCAAACTATAACTTTATTTCTTATCCCCATCACATTGCACAGCAGGCAAGGCTAGAAATAAGTAGATGATAATTTGGAGTAGCTTCCTATTTAAAAGTCAGTTAGCCCAGGAAATGCTGTCTTTCCAGCCAGGCGAATAGGAAGTATCTTGAGTCATTAGCATGAGACAGCAATCTCCCTAATTTCCCCTCTCCGGTTCCTTTCTCAAACCCCACTGTTCTTCATGCTCTTGGAGGAAGACCTGCTACAAATTCAGTATCTACTGCAAACGTGATGGGGAGCCTGAATCTGTAAGGAATTAGGTCTGTAAATCCCATGTGGTAAGGCCATACCATTAAGCCCATGAACAATTCCTGCAGAGAGAGGGAGAGTATTAAATGTGTACAGTTCTCCACATATTTTTTCAAGCCCAGCCAGGTAGGCAAAGGGATAGAGATGAGCAAGCTTTTCCTATCTAGTCTCTCACTTTGCTTTTCAAAACAAACCCTGTCACCAGCCCTTTCAACAATGTAAAAACTAGTGGGTGAAAAAGTAGCTGCTTCATTTCAACCCTGATGTGCAGGCACTTGCCTTTAAATCATACCATTTAGATAGCAGATTGGTAATTATTATTATTGTCATGCTACTAACGTTTTACCAAAGACATTAACTGAATATGAGGGAAGTAATAGTGCATCCTATATTGACTGAAAGTAATATGATAATTAAATAATTTCCCTAGCAGAAGACTTGCTTTAATAATCCAAGCTAGGATCAAATTCAAAACCAAAACGCATTCAAGTTGAATGACAAGCATTGGTGGTGGGAGAGAGAAGAAACATGGGAATAAAAGACAGCTGAGTGTGTTCTCCATTTTTAGGGTACAGGAATTGTTCCAAATATTCCTTTGAAGTTTGAGATTGGGTGTTGGTTGGCGTAAAAGGCCTTCTCATCACAACTGAAACGTAAAAGAATTTTATCTTTCAGTGTTTCTTATTCCAAGTTTAATTAAACTTCATTCAGCTGTGGTATGGCTTAACTCCCCTGTGTCTCAGCTCTGACAGCAGTATGACAAAAATACCATTGTATCAGCATCAAGCAGAAAACAGTGAAGCAGCATCAAAATTTCAGAACAAAGGAATAAGGGTGTCTAGTTTGTTATATTTAACCTGAGAAGTACCAGGACTGATTCTGCATCTACTGAGACTTGTATAATCATTGGTTTAGTGTCAGGGACACGAGTAAAACAAGCTGGTGAAGGACCAAAAACCACTATGGGACCCTAAATATGTTGCATGTCTGGGTTGCAAAACCAAAAGCATGAAAGTGTTCCAGGGACTGTGAGTACAGGATGAGATTGCTAGCATGCACACTAGAAACCTCCACCAAGAACTGCCCAAACCTCCCAATAGGGTACGCAATATCAAATCTTCTACCCGAAGGCTAAGAGCAAAGTAAATTTTCTTTACAGTAGTGTCGTGGTTTAACCCGACAGGCAGCCAA
>NW_009234925.1:0-8851 GCF_000690835.1 Fulmarus glacialis | reverse complement strand
TCGGCCGTCCAGCCAGTTTTTTACCCATGAATACTCAAGATGTCCCTGCGCATGGCAGGGGGCTTGGACTAGATGACCTTTAAAGGTCCCTTCCAACCCAAACTATTCTATGGTTCTATGATTCTATGAAATTTTTCTACTCTACTGTGGGGTCCACAGTAACTTCTTAAACTGAACTGCCCTTGGACAATTGCCCCTGTGTTGCCCTCTTTGCTGTGTAGCATGCGGGCAGTAGGAAGGATGCTTGGCTCAGCTTCTGCTAGACCAGCTCAGCTGTCCTCAGGTATTTGATCCAACAGCTCCCCTGTAAAGAAGAGTGGAGATTGTGAAGCTGGTGCAGTTGCTGCCATGGCTAAGACTTGCACTGCAACTGCAAATCCCCCTCTCTTCTTCCAGAATCCCTCTCTCTCAATCTCTCTTCGCCAGCAACAAGCCTCAGCACAGAGCTGGCACTTAAGCAACAGCTTTTAATGTTCCTGCCAGTGGTGATGTCTCACAGAGCTGAGCACTACAGATGCAGAATGTTTGTTTGTACAACATGGGAATTTTGCATGTGCTGTTGTCTTATTCTGGCTGCCCTAAGCATTGCCTTTATCAAAAGATTACACTTCCCATTGTGTTCATCTTATGGAATGCATTTACATTTTTATGCCATTGCCAAGTTTTTGAATTTCTTTGTGCTTGAAAGGAATAACATCAAAAAGATACACTAGTTGTGAATAAGCCATGATAAAAAAGCATAGTCAAAGTGGTTAGGCCAGGCATTCATTTTGGCAAAGCCTGTTTTAATTATCTTTTTAAAGCTAATTCAACCAGGCCTTCAATGACAGGTGACATTTTCTAGTCTAAGTTGTCATTGTAGTTCTCATTATATGTCTCTGACAGTTAACTGTTTTTCCTGTTGACTTTAAAAACAACCGCTTCCGAGTGGGTTCATTGAGGAACTGATGACTTTGAAAGGTAATGATACTTGAATATGTGGTCCTCCCAGACTTTCAGGCTTGAAATCAATCGCCGAAAGCTGAACATCTGTGGTAGCACTCTGGGGTATTCACATAAGGAAGGTAATGAAATAATTTCTTTGTTCTAGCAACTGTTGAAGGTAATAAAGAGGAAAACAGTACTCAGGATGGTGACAATTTACAATAAGACTTTGCATTTATTCATGATAATTTTTAAAAAAGATCATAAGAACTGAGTATACAATGGTAAATGTTAGGATTTATTCAGTATTAATGCAGTAATATGATTAATAAAACTTTAATATATTAAAGGTATAATTGATATATCTCACATGCATATTTATTTCTGGAATGACTATCTTTCTAACAGGAAATTCTTAAAAATCATTTTGAGTTACCTACCCCATAAATTTAGACTGTGTAATTAAGCTCTTTTTCAGTCTAATCTGCACACTGTACATTCAAGTATATTGTGTTCCACCTTCAGATTAGTTTGTTTTAATCGAGTCTCCCTTTTCAGGGAAAAAAAAAATTACAGAAGAAATATCGAAAGAAAATAATCCCCGTGTAAACTGCATATATATTTGAAAATGTAAAATACCAACCAGGGCTTGTTTATTTTTTTTTGATAGCACTTTAGCATTTGCAGCTATACTTATGCTAGTGCATACAAGCTTTTGGGGGTGGTTTAGCATATGTAGAGCATTAAGGATTAGACTGTTTTATGCTTTTTTCCTTTGTCAAAAAGAATGTTCAATTATTGTTAGCTTTCTCAGTAGGTGCCCTTCTGCAGTACTGCAGTCTGCTAAGTGTTATGCATTTTCCTGTGCCCTTTTGAGGCTCAGAACAGCTTGATTCTTCTAATAACGTTGTTTTGAAACAATTCAGATGTAGCAATGCTTCAAGGACCTATGGCCCATATGGAATTTTGGGGGGATGGTATGCATGCAATTAAAAATCTGTGCAAACAAAGCGTGGTGCCCCATTTAAAATTAATAACAAAAGCAATCTGTAAGTGTAAGGCTGCTGGTGAACTTTAGGTTACATCTTCCTACGTGCAGCAGGTGTTTTAATATTGCTATGCTGAGAAGGCTAGTAATGTTGCATCTGCCCTAACCACAAATAAGTCACTCCATTTGTAAGCCTGTACATCTGATTTTTGGATGTCACAGCATGTAGGATTGCATTTGCACATAAACAGATTAAATGTTCTTACCTAATTAAAAATATCTGTGATATGCATTTTGCTTGTTCTGATAGTCTGTATAAAATATAAACTATATTACTGAGAAACACATTCATTCTGTCATGTCTGGTAGATCTCAAATATTTGTGTATATATGGAATTTTGTTAATTAGTAGCCCATTTAATAAAAAAATACCCTGAAAAAAAAATCCTGAGCAAAAATAATGGGTGTAGTTGTCATGGTTAAATGGCTAGATGAACTCTGGACTTCTGGCTGTCCCTCTCAAGTTCACCTGTGAAATGACAGGCGTGACTTCCACCTTGCTGAATTGAAACAGCGCAGCAGAACCACACTTAAATTTCTTCCCCTTCTTATCCTCCCTTCAGCAATAGGGCTAATGTGGTAGGTCCAAGTGTAAACCCTTACTAGTAGTCTGTGGCAGAACACATTCGGAGTGATATAAAAAAAAGACATTTTTGAAACAAAATAGTAAATGAGCTAGCAACAGAGCAGTAGTCTCTTTACAGCCAATGCCCTTGCTATTAGGTTTGAGTGTTTGAGATGCTCTTTATCTAGGTCATCATTTTGCCTTTCCTACTTTGTCATGCTTACAAACAATTCTTATTTTACCCCTTAGCAAGTAATGAATTATAAACACACAGCGAACACATAATAGTCATGAAAAAGAACAGTAATATTTACCAGTTCCTCAGAGTCATATAAACATGCCTGAAGCAGAAGATAATGGGGTGAGGAAAGGACAGAGGGAAGGCCCCTATCAGTCTCCTCTGTTTATGCTGTTTCGATTGCTATGACCTATGAAAGTACGCATTGAGCCAGAAAACAAGAAAAAGTCAAACTTTATAGCTTAATACTTGGGACAGTTCATAAGAAGTGGAGTTCAAATCAAATATGTGATTTTTTTAAAGTCTTTTGCAGTATGTTTTGGGGTTTTTTTTCTATCTAAATAATTACTTTAATCTATTACACGAATCTAAATATTATGACACATTCAAATTACAGTAACATCAACACGATTGTCTAAGAGCCATTGCTTAGAATATCCTATTGCTTAAGGGTGAGAACAATTTCCTTCAAGGTGTATGTTCAGTCCCTCAAGCAGAGGAAAGAACTGCATATACCTTCTCAGAGCCTGGCAGGGAAATACAACAGTTAAGCTACTGTATAAATAGAGTCACAAATCCAGAGCTAAGTTTTTATATATTTATTTATTTGTTGCAAGTTTCTGAAAACTAAGCAGTTCAGAAATATCAATTAAAACATTAGATTGAGTCAAAATTATGTTTTTAATGTGACAGGGAGCATATTAATTTCCAACAGGAGAAAATAAAACACCTTTCTCCATCCAATCTAATTTATTTTTTTCCTTTTACCATCAGGCTCCCCCATAAGTATTATTATTATAATTCTATTACAAGTAGTGCTATACCTTCATAACTAGACAAGTTTGCATCACGTACTACTGTCATTGTCTGCCTTTGAAGGTATAACTAAGTTGTTCCTGAAGACTATTTGTAATTAGGTAATTCTAGTTGTGTAAGTCATGTAAGTTCACCTCATTGTTTTTTCATGAATGAATTTCTCTAGTATCTTAGATCCTCTTGTCCACTTGGTAGCCTGCTGCTGGAATTTGCTCAGGACTTATACCTCTATAGCAGCTGCAAAATAAATGGCCCGTATAGAATTCTGGCTTTTAATTTATCCCAGACACTGGAATTCCTGCATTCTCATACATTCAGTTATGAGGTAGGTTTGCCTAACTAACCAGCAAAGGACCACTCTGACGTTTTTACTGAGTAGGCAATAGATATTTCTTGTCCATTGCAGGGATTTATTTATTATGGTGTCTACTGTCTCTCACAAAATACTTTCTTTGCTTTCTCTGTGGGCACAGTAGAGTCCTAATTGTTCTTGACATATGAAATTATAAATATTAGGCAACTACCGTTTCCCACTGTGGCAAAAGACAGATGGCATTTTATACATTGTCATCAGAGAGTGAGAGTATGCGTGTGCAAGAAGCACAATTGAGAGATCTGGATGCACTTTCAAGGCATTATTTATTTCTGTTTATGGCATTTGGCACTGATTTTGTAATAGAACTTTCTGTGTGAAAGGGATTTTTTTGATTAAGTAGAAAGAAGCGCACCAGGTAACCTTGTTCTTTTGGTATCGTTTTTCCCTGTTTATCTTTCTGTAATATAACTCATTAAACATTCCTACAGAAAATTCAGATGTTCACGCGTCAATGCTCCTTTCACCCTCAAATACACATTTCAGAAATGAAAAAAGGTTCAATGCGGGTATATTACTGGTTTGTGTTGCTTACTAGTACCGGATAAAACTATCACTGATATCAAGAAGGAACAGTTGTCAGAAAAGTCTCAATCATTGCAGTCATAGACTGGAGCATATTCAGTTGCTGTGTGACGTTAGCATTATCACTGTGAGAGTTAACCTGAATTCAGAAGCCCTTGTAGCCTTTTTGAGGGTTATCCTACTGAAGTCTTTGGTCTTTAGCATCACTTGATTTCCATAAGAAGCTAAGAATTTCTTCATTTGTACTGCATTCTCTGCCTGTAGGTCCTTGCTGTTCACTGTAGGTTGATCCAGAGACTTGCTTTCTCTCAGAAGCAATTGCAGGTTAAATTCATTTAAAAAGCCAGGTGCTATTTATTCACGGTCAAATAAAAATTCTTCTTTAAAAAGCTACTTACCGCTGACATGTTGTTTTACCACTTAGAATGTAATGCATCTCTCATACAAGTCCTTTATCTCTTCTTCCTGGAGAAATCATTATATTTAAAGCAAATTGTATCATCTGACCAAGAAGGCCAACAGCATCCTGCCTTCTGTCAGAAATAGTGTGGCCAGCAGGAGTAGGGAAGTAATCGTGCCCACTGGTGAGGCCGCACCTCGAATCCTGTGTTCAGTTTTGGGCCCCTCACTACAAGAAGGACATTGAGGTGCTGGAGCGTGTCCAGAGAAGGGCAACAAAGCTGGTGAAGGGTCTAGAGCACAAGTCTTATGAGGAGCGGCTGAGGGAACTGGGGTTCTTTAGCCTGGAGAAGAGGAGGCTGAGGAGAGACCTTATCGCTCTCTACAACTACCTGAAAGGAGGTTGTAGTGAGGTGGGTGTTGGTTGCTCCTGCCAAGTAACTAGCAATAGGATGAGTGGAAATGGCCTCAAGTTGTGCCAAGGGAGGTTTAGAGTGGATATGAGGAAAAATTTCTTTACCGAAAGGGTTGTCAAACATTGGAACAGGCTGCCCAGGGAAGTGGTTGAGTCACCTTCCCTGGAGGTATTTAAAAGACGTGTAGACGTGGCGCTTAGGGACATGGTTTAGTGGTGGACTTGGCAGTGTTAGGTTTATGGTTGGACTCGATGATCTTAAGGGTCTTTTCCAATCTAAATGATTCTATGATTCTGTGATTTTTCTGGGACACTCCTACATTTTGTGGTGCTCTTGGATTACATACAGTTTCCCTTATTCTAAGTGAAAGTAATCTTGGATGCCAGATTTTTTAAACTAAGGAAAACCCATACATGCTATTTCTTATGGAGGAAAGGCTTTAAAAGGCTGATTATCCACATTTTTTAAATTGGGGTGTTTGTTTGTGTTAATTCCCTCCAAAACAGTATAAGTATCTGTAAGAAAGCTGTTAATGTGACCCACTAAGTGAGGAATACTTTTTCTAGCAAATAGAAAAAGCCGTATGTGTCACTGTTAAGTTCTTGAATATGCATTTTATTTCATTTGTCAAGTATAACTCTTCCAGGTTTTCAAAGTTGCTGCTGTAGCAGTGTGCAAATCTGGTTGACATGGGAATTGATTAGGTTAGGTTAGGTGCAGATTGAGTTTCCAGATTGTTTAAGCATCAGACACTGGTAAACCTCTCTTGTATATATATATGAACAACAAAATATTTTTTCAGAGATAATAAATGTTGCAAAATTTGAGTGGATTTTCACAAAAAGAGTAAAAAACATGTTTCTATATGTAAGGCGACTCCTTCAAAAAATGTTATCCCCTGCTCTAAATGATGTGCTATAGCTTCTCAGCAAAATATCTAAAAATTGTTACTGTAAGAAAAATGTTGTGTATTTTCTTAGAGTAGCTGTTACTGGATTGCTTTGGCTAGAAAATTCCAGAAAAGCAACCCAGGGAAGACATCTGGTTTGGACAATTTTGAATTGGAAAGTTAGTTTAGCATAGATATTAGCAAATGCCAGTGAGTTTTAAAATGGAAACAAGTAGGCTAAATTAATAACCTTTTACTTTCCCCCTTATTAACTCTTGCCCTAAATCTCATTTGCTGCTGATATTGCAAAAACTCGAAGTTAGAATCATAGAATCATAGAATCATTAAGGTTGGAAAAGACCTCTAAGATCATCAAGTCCAACCGTTAACCCAACACCACCATACCCACTAAACCATGTCCCTAAGCGCCACGTCTACACGTCTTTTAAATACCTCCGGGAAAGGTGACTCAACCACTTCCCTGGGCAGCCTGTTCCAATGTTTGACAACCCTTTCGGTAAAGAAATTTTTCCTCATATCCACTCTAAACCTCCCTTGGCACAACTTGAGGCCATTTCCACTCATCCTATTGCTAGTTACTTGGCAGGAGCAACCAACACCCACCTCACTACAACCTCCTTTCAGGTAGTTGTAGAGAGCGATAAGGTCTCTCCTCAGCCTCCTCTTCTCCAGGCTAAAGAACCCCAGTTCCCTCAGCCGCTCCTCATAAGACTTGTGCTCTAGACCCTTCACCAGCTTTGTTGCTCTGGACACCCTACGCTCCAGCACCTCAGTGTCCTTCTTGTAATGAGGGGCCCAAAACTGAACACAGGATTCGAGGTGCGGCCTCACCAGGGCCGAATACAGGGACACGATCACCTCCCTGCTCCTGCTGGCCACACTATTTCTGATACAGGCCAGGATGCCATTGGCCTTCTTGGCCACCTGGGCACACTGCTGGCTCATGTTCAGCCAGCTGTCAACAGTTCTATGTCTTTTTAATTTGTGAGCCCTGTCCTTTGTACGTAAGAGGAGATAAAAATGCAAACAACCTTTTTCAAGTGTCAAATTAAATTTACAATATGAATTCTGGTGACTGTTCATTTAATATAAGTTAATGAAATCATAGGAGTATAAACATGCAAAAATAATTTGAATGCTGTTATAATATTAGCAGAAAGGATTGGCCTCAATTTGCACCAGGGGAGGTTTAGACTGGACATTAGGAAAAACTTCTTTACTGAAAGAGTGGTCAGGCCTTGGAACAGGCTGCCCAGGGAAGTGGTAGAGTCACCATCCCTGGAAGTATTTAGAAGACGTGTAGACGAGGTGCTTAGGGACATGGTTTAGTGGGCATGGTGGTGTTGGGTTAACGGTTGGACTTGATGATCTTAGAGGTCTTTTCCAACCTTAATGATTCTATGATTCTATGATTCTATGAATAGTGCTATTATCTCCAGTTTTTACTTTGTTTGTGCATAAAAAAATAATTAAAATATATTATTGCAATATTTACATTTGCTAATACGCCACTGATTGTGAGTTCAACCCATACAATGATTTGCATAGGATGCATGCATCAACAAATGTGTTAAATTTTATATTTAGGTAATTTGTATATGTGTATTAGAGATTATGCAGCAACAATCAGTCAATAGGTAACTGAGATGTCAGATACTAGAATGTATCTGGCTAGCGGTCACTTTGCTTTTCTGTGAGCTGAGGAAATACTTTAGAAGATACTTTGTGTTGTCATTATCTGTCTGTTAAATACCACACTTCAGTTCACATCCAAAATTTGAACTGATTTGCAATGAACTCGCACATTCTTTTCCTTTACCTTGACTTCATATTACTGTTTACTGAATATTAGTTTCACTGTCTATAGTAAACTTACATATCCACAAATATTTTTTCTCTTGATGAATATAGTGGGTTTTTTTCAGGTGGGATTTTTTGAGAGATATTTTGAGTCCTGAGCACATGCTTGTTTATCTGTACTGAAAGGTCCTTGCTTTTTCCTTTTCTGTTTTACACTAAGGTATATTTATTTTGTTCCACTGAACTTTTGACCTATATTTTTCCAGGAAGACTAGAGAAATCTCATTCTCATGCTTCTGTTTCAACTGGTTTGCCTATTTCCTACCAATAAATTTATGGAGAGAACATGTAACATTTTTTCTTTATTACTCCTTATAATGTCTTGTGTATCACAGTGGGGTTAATTAAAAGCATGATTTGTAAGTAAGTGCTATGTTGTATATCTGATCTCAAGGATCTTTCAAACGATCCTCACTTTTCTATAGGTAGGTGAAGAGATGAATAGGCAAAAACGTCAGCAAGTACTACAGGGATTCCTGTGTCCTATGTCCTATATGTTTAGAATCTTCAGGTCAAAGTTCATTTGTTTTGAATTAATGTTCATTTGTCAGAATTAATGTTTGCATTTATACTGGAAATTAGAAATTATCTTTGAAAACAAACTTTGAAAAGCATTAATTTTACCATTTGGAGATTTTTTTCTTTGTTTTTCATATCGAATAATACTGAACGGTGTTTGCTTCTTTTTTAAAGAAGATATACTTTTTCTTTCTAAATCTGAAGAATGTAGACTGCATTCAGAGTCCCTCTTTGTTGCCTTCGTAAGGCGTGGCGACC
>NW_009234924.1:0-2130 GCF_000690835.1 Fulmarus glacialis | reverse complement strand
CCAGCTTTCCCCTAGTTTCTATACTGAGCGTGACGTCATATGATATGGTATATCCCTTTGGCCAGTTTGGGTCAGCTGTCCTGGCTGTGCCCCCTCCCAGCTTCTTGTGCATCTCCAGCCTTCTCAGTCAGTAGAGCATGAGAACCTGAAAAGTCCTTGACTTAGTGTAAGCACTACTTAGCAACAACTAAAACTTCAGTGTGTTATCAACATTATTCTCATACTAAATCCATAACACAGCACTATAGCAGCTACTAGGAAGAAAATTAACTCTATCCCAGCTGAAACCAGGACACCGTGCAACCCCCATTAAACAGTACAAAAGAGAACAATTTTATTCTTTTATAGATGCCCCCTTTCAGAAAAACAATGTGTAAACAACTTGATCTGCAGGATCTTCTCTTAAGCAACATAATGCGCATCTCACCTCACTTTACCACTGCCTTTCCCACGAATGTACAGTGATGAGGGGATCTCAGAGACGGGCCATCCGCCAGAATACCATAATGACAGAAATTTTGTAAAATGTCACAGACTGTCCAGGACAGCCAGGAAGGAAAAATATTTTTGCCTTGTTTTGTTCTATCAAGTGACATGTTTATTTCGAAGAGCTATAGTGGCATAGCTGTCCGTGTGTGCTAACAGCGAGGCAATCCTCTCAGGCATTCAGACAGCACATAGAGATTTTAACTGTCAAGGAAGAATACTTCTCATGCTACATAATGCATCAAAGATGTGGTGCACTCTTGTTTATTTCACTCTAGGATGACATAATGGGATTTTTTTTCAAAGCAGACACAAGCACTGAGGTTAATGGTTGATCTGTAAATAGACCGTGTAAATATTCACAATATTTAGTCCTTTAAAATGAGATCCCACTAATGATATGTTCAGAGGCCTGAAGTTAATTGTTTTCACTAACCAGAAATGCATAAACTGCCATTATTTCCTGCAAATGGCTTTTACACTTCACATATCAAACTCAGTGTCAAATAGACTATGATTTATGTCAGACACACTATACATTCACCTCAACACTCTCCTCCCACAAAATAAAGGCCCCGGGCAGAAGGAGAAGGTAACTAGAAAGAATGTGTACAGCTGCCTTCACACCCTTGACAGAGAGCTATATATGTAACAACCCTCACCAAAAAGTGATTGCAGTTATGGGGTAATGGAAAAAATTTGGCCAAAACTAAACTGATTTCTAAAATTTTCCAACAATACTGTCTCCTTCACAAACTTCAAAGCCAGAGGTTTTGTCTTATTTATCCTTTTTCCATTTTATGTGAGGAAAATTCATGAGGCTCATGAGACTTTAATAATAAGTTAATTAACATGAAAAATAAGACTGAAAAGCTTTGCAGACTCAGTTCAGACTATCTGTCTTTCTATCTTCAGTTTATCTAACCATCTTTGTCCAAGGAGCTGAATTAAAATTTTCCTGGGATCAATTATTTCACTCTTTGGGTCAAAAGACACAGCAATTACTGTTTTATTGTTTCCCTTCTTCCTCCTCTTTTCACTTGGGGCTCAATACAGACTTATGACTCTGGAACAATAAAAATCAAACCAAAAATGGATTCAGTGTTTTTTGAACCTAAAAGACTGATGTCTCATGTAACCAAAGCTGATTCATCTTAAAGCAGAATAAAGCTACAGCCCTCAAAGCTGGAGTAAAATACCAAATACATTGAAGTTTGAGTGCTTATAGAGTCAGATTAAGCAGGTTCAGCTTCCATACAAGTCCCTGAACCTCATATTTCTGTGAGGGTAGGTTGGAGGCTTTCAGATCTAACAGAGGCTTGCTAGGCAGTGAGGTGACTGAGTTCTGATGCAACTGAAAAAAATTATCATCTGTGGAAAACAGAAACACGCATAAAAAACCCAAAGCAGTGCTTTGCAAAACACTCAGAGGTAGCTAGTGGTGTTAAGAAAAAAATGAGCTTTTCAATCCAACAATTCCATCAGGAATCTGGGCTCTATTCGGACAAAGGACAAAAAACTGGAGCACAGAAAATTTTTCCTCAAACAAACCCTACGCATTCCTGATTAAGAGATGGTGAATACCGTTCCTAAGAGAGATCACCAGTATTTATATCCGGGGAAGATTATGGAGTGGTTCGTTTT
>NW_009234923.1:5473-5673 GCF_000690835.1 Fulmarus glacialis | reverse complement strand
GTCATTGATGAAGATATTAAATAGTACTGCTCACAATATGGACCCCTGTGGGACATCATTTGTCATTGATCTCCATCTGGATATTGAGCTGTTGACCACTACCCTCTGGATGCATCCATCCAATCAATTCCTCATCCACCTGACAGTCCACCCACCAAATCCGTATCTCTCCAGTTTAGAGAGAAGGATGTCGTAGGGGC
>NW_009234923.1:0-5008 GCF_000690835.1 Fulmarus glacialis | reverse complement strand
GCTTTTACCCTCTCCCACCCCCTGCCATTGCCTTCTGTGGCTTGGGCGGTGAGGCTCGAGCACTTGCCAGTGAAGACCGAGGCAAAAAAGTAATTGAGTACTTCAGCCTTCTCCATATTCTGGAGGTAGGTAAGCAGGTCTCCCATTTTGTTCTGGAGAGGGCCCACATTTTCCCTAGTCTTCCTTTTATCCCCGACGTACCTATAGAAGCTTTTCTTGTCGCCCTTGACGTCCCTGGCCAGATTTAATTCTATCAGGGCTTTAGCTTTCCTAACCTGATCCCTGGCCATTCGGACAATTTCTCTGATTCCTCCCAGATTTACCTGTCCTTGCTTCCACCCTCTGTAGGCTTCATTTTTGTGTTATAAAAATAATTATATTTAACATCTATAGACCCCTCCACACATACAATTAATTTTAAACTAACCCCAAAGAAAAGACAACAGTTAAAGAAGACTACTAAGACAGGGTTAAGGTGAATTTACCCATGCAAACCCTTATTCACATGAATAATCACATTGGCCTTCATCAAAGTACTCACACAAGTAAAGCTTTGCAAGATCAAGCTACTATCTTGCTGACTATCCTTAAAATCAAGGACATTCAAGAAATGAGGGACACAGAACAATGATTTCACAGTATTAAACATTAAATCAATGATCAAATATTAAATGGAGGATTACAGAAAATGACTAAGATGCATTGCTCTTAATTGTGTAAGTTATGGACCCAATTGCTGGTTTCATTTGCAAAAGGGAAATCATTTACAAGGTTAATTGCAGTGTCACCTCACAGCCTCTAGTTCTTTTTCATGATGTGCAAAGCAACTGTGAGCAGATGGACAAGAAGAACATCTGGCAGAGAGAAGTGGGATCAATGCTGCTGACAGTCTTGACTGATTTCCTTTGGTGTGCACACAAAATAATTGGTGACAGAAAGGGCAGTCAGAAGCAAAGCTCCAAGCCTAAAGTGAATCTTTGCTGATGCTATTAGGAAACAAACTATCTTTTGTAGCCCTCCCTGCCAAAGTCTGGAAGACCTTAAATATCTTCCAAAAATGTGGTGATAATTGGCTTTTGTACAATATATGTCCTTAAAATGAGTGACACTCTCATGCAGTTTTCTTCATTCACATTTACTTTGATCTCTAAAACTACCAGGCTCTAATTTAAGCTTCATCTGTGGAAAGGTGTGCCTGTGAACCAACTGTAAGGGTCTTTCTTTTAATCCACATATCACTGTGTCATGAACCACAGGTTTGCAAAAAGCATCCAAGACTGCTAAAGCAAACTTGTAGGATGTACAATATTATACTGCAAGTTCTTTCAATTATTTAGTATTACTTTTAAATTCTTCTTTTAATGTGGTTATAAAATAGGGACTTAGCTGACGTAATTTCCAAACCACTCTCCAAAATCTTGGGGAGGTTGTAGCAATGAGAGAGGGTCCCTGGTTTGCACAAAAGAACAAATTTAACCCCTGTCTTCAACAAATGCCAGAAAAAAGATCTGCAGAATTACAGGCTAGACAGCCTCACCTCAGTTCCTGGGAACATGTCCTCATGGAAGCCATTTCCAGACAAAAGAAAGAAAAAACGTTAGGTGGAAACTAATAGCACAAACTTCCTATGGGGAAATCATTCTTTATCAGCTTGATTATCTTTTGTCATAAAATGACTAGATCAATGGGCAAGGGCAAGGCAGCGGGTATCATTTATCATGACTTTAACAATGCTTTCAACATAGCAGGAAGATAGTGTTCAGAGTGACCTTGATAAATTTGAGGAATTGTCCAAGGGAAACAAGATGAAGTTCAACATGGACAAATGCGAAGACCAGCCTGCTACCTGGAGTGGAAGAACCCCAGGCACTGGCACAGTACAGGTTGGAGACCTGTACTGCACTGTCAGAGAAGGACCCAGGAGTTCTGGTGAATAGAAAGTTGAACATGAGTCAGTCATGTGTCATTGTGAGAAGTAACCACATCCATACCTAGGATAACAGGAAGTGATTGTTTCCCTCTACCTGGCACTTGATGAGGCTGCATCTGCAATACCGCCTACAGCTCTGGACACAGGAAAGATTTCAACAACCTGGAAAGAGTCTGGTGGCAGGTTCCTAAAAAGCTTAAGTAGCTGGAGCATATAACATAAAAGGAGAGACTGAGAATAGGGTTTGTTTAAATTGGAGAAGGCTAACAGGGGATCTATTTGCTGTTTTTCATTCCCAGAACTGAGGTTACAGAGAAGATGGAGCCAGAACCTTCCCAGAGATGCACAATTAAAGGACAAGGGGCAACAGTCACAAGTTGCAACATGAAAAACTTACTAGTCATAAAGAAAAATTAAAAACCTTTACCATGAGAGTGGTTAAGTACAGGCTTCCTAGAGGTGCTGTGGAGTCTCCATTTTTTAAGATTTTCAAAGCACAACTAGAAAAGGCCTGTCACCTGCTCTTCTGAATCCTGGTTGGTTTTGCTTTGTTAACCCTTAAAAGTTGACTTTGCTACCAGATTAAAATATCTCATTGTTAATACTGTTGTGCCTTTATGGTAACAGGAGGGATACATCTGTGCATTTACTTTTTTAGTATTTTGTGTTTATTCTTCTCTTTTCCTGTCTTTTCTCAAGGTAGGGAACAATTTCCCAGTTATCAATCACAATGCAGAGTGTGCCCTATGCACATGACACATTGTAGAGGAAGTTCAGGGGTGAGCTCTCACCTGGTCTTAGTATTCCCTCTACAAAGTACAAATAAAGTTGTTTCTGTCTTGTCAAAAGAGAAAACATTGTACACAAGTATGTAATTAATTATCACCAACAATGTTACCACTGGGATCCTGCCAGTTACAAAAGAGCTTCTCCTTGTTATGTTGCTTCAACATATACCCTTTCCCCTCTGATGGAGATCCAGAAAGGGTGTTCTATGTATTCAGCTATGCATGGGAACTGTTCCCAAACAGTTTATTCTTTTCCTCTGACATTAGCTGTCATACTTTTTCTGGCAGAAGAAATGTGAACCTGCTTATTTTTATAACTTGCAGCAGAGGAGAATGGGCGTATATAGGAAGGTAAGGTTGACAAGTTGAAGGAATGGATTAGATGCTGCCATATTTGCTGAAGACTGACTGAGGATGGTCAGAAGTTTCTGCTACTGTGTTTCCACTCTGTAGTAACAATTGGCAATATCCAGTTGACTCTTTCACCATAGTACCAGTTACTGTAATAATACTAAATCTTTTGGGCAGTAGCTGATAGAAATTTCTAGTTTCTCTTTCTCTTCTCTCCCTCACTTCTTCCTCATATTGCTATGATATTACTAGGGCAGCAGCGTTTTACCCCATGCTGGAAACTGGAGCACAATGTTGGAGTAGGAACTTGAATTCCCATGTGATTTTCTCAGGACCATATTAGCTTTCCTCCTGGGACCCGCAGGATCTCACCTGCAGAGCTTTGGTTCTTTGCAGGGGAAGATAGAACATGCAGCAGACAGGAAAAAAACTGACTCTCTTGGCTCCTTATAATTTCTGTGGAGAGGTCATGCAAGTGGCAAAGGAGAAGAAAAACACATTAGGAAGTTTAGAATAGGTCTGTATGTCCTGCAAAACAGTTCAGGTGCAGTACCAGATTCCTATCAGAAGCGCTGTTAACAGTGGTGCTTAATGATTTAATTATTTGCTTTCTCGTAAGCTTGAAAGCATAATCTTTGTTAGTATCAATATTCTGCTCACCACTCTTGTGAAATTTCTCTCTTTTCTGCCTGATTATTCTAAGCAGATAATTTTCTAAGGAGGTCCCGAAGGCAATCCATAATGACCAGATTTGCTGGCTGGTCAACCCACCTGAGTGTGGTTCTAGACACTGTGTGGTGTCTGTGAGAGTCTGTAAGTGTGGTTCTAGACACAGGTAAAAGCATCTTTCTAAAGCCTGTGAGGCTCTATCAGTTCTAGCTCTCTCAGTGAAATATTATGGCATTTGTATTTTGATATAGAGAGTGAAAAAAACAGAAAATGTAAGCCTTCTTGAAGAGAGGAACATGCATGGGACTGAAAAGAAGGAGAATGAGTCCTGGCAGGATAATGGAAAAAACATGAGAGATGTTAATGGGTCATAAGAACTCAGAAAAGCTTTACAGTGAAAAGAATTTCTACAGGAAAAAATGTGTTACAGCAAAATGGCCATCTGCTGACACTGTGCCAGATCATAACAATTAAAACTAAGACAGTCTTTGAGTATTTTTTTCTTTACACCTAAAATGCAGGGGAATGTAAAACAGTGGAAAGAGCACTCTGTTTTAGATAATGAATATCAGAATCCCCTCAGAAAAATGCTGCATTCTCTGAATATGAATAAGAAGGAAGTTCTAAAATAAGGGTAGAAAATACTGAAGAATAACATTAAGAAATATTAGGCAATATTTAAGGCACATAAAAATAGACAGACATATATGAAATGTGTATGTACCTCTTTACGAATGTTCAGAATTTTAAAAATAAAAAGCTAAGAAAAATCTCAGGATTAAAATGGAAATATAAAAGATTTCTTCAAAGTTTGATGAATGCAAGAGTGTAAGTGAAACTCTGTAAATAGGGAAGTAAAAACTATTTGTGACTAAGAGACAATCATGCAGAAGAGACGTGGTCCCTTATGTTAACAAAGCTTTAAGTCAGATGTGTGTAAAGCATTGATGATATCACAAAAGACCACAACAAATAAAGTTCTGTGTTGAAGAGGGGCAAGTACAATATTGGGGTTTTACAGTAAGTCATGTAACACGATAACAATGAGTGTGAAAATAAGAGATATTTGAAAGGATGGAAGTGTACGAAACAGGATATTTTGATGACTTTATGTGGACTGGGTCAATTTCACAATGCGCCATGGTGCAATGATAACATTTTTGACACCATCAATGGACATTTCTTGAACCAGCTAGTTAGAGACTTCAAGATCTGGGACAATCTTTGGTTATGTCTTGAGAATTGTTAGAATCATAGAATCATTAAGGTT
>NW_009234922.1:3328-7714 GCF_000690835.1 Fulmarus glacialis | reverse complement strand
AGACTCACGACCAATGATTTTATCACCTCGTAAAAAACAGCAGCAAAATTATAATCTTGGCCCAGTTCCGAGTAATGAGAAACAGCACAACAGGGAACATATACTGCAAGCAAGGTATTACATAACCCAACATCAAGAGCCAGCCCCACAACTTTGAGAGCCAATAAATCAACATTATGACCAATCAATATAATGAATACTTATAACAATCTTGCCTTAACAGATCAGATCTATCTTTATCTCAGCCCTTCAAGCCGCACGTTGGGTGCCAAAAAGGACTGTTGTGGTTTAACCTGGCAGGCAGCCAAACCATGCAGCCGCTCACTCACTCCCCCTGCCGGTGGGGTGGGGAGAGAATTGGAACGGTGAGAGTGAGAAAAACTCGTGTGTTGTCTCTGCATACTTTCGTACAAAAAACATTATATATTCTACCAAAACTGTCCTCTAGCAGGTAATCTTAAAAGTTGTGCAACTTTGGTTTACTCTGTATAGCCGTTTTTCTTCACATCTAAACTGCCATTGCGTGTCACCAGTAGGCACAAGAATGTGAGAACAGCCAAAGTGCTTCGGTACAAAATTTAATCTAGACCACGATCCTGCCTCTAGGAGTACATCTGTATTGCTATAGATGGACTGCTATATATAGATAAATAGAGGATGGACAGGGGGAACGCTCAAGCTCTGGATGGTCTTTGGCTGTTTCACTAGCTCACACCGTTGGTTTCTTTTTGGACTGTTCCACCTCACTTTCCCTAAGACAAATACACGGTTTGAATACAGGGCAGTTTACACCACTGGGCCAGGATCAGATCCTGTACCTCTTATTTAGCACTATACACCTATACTGTTAAGAGGATCTAGCTATATAAAAGATCAGTGTGTTACCTTATGTTTAGATTTTATCAGCCTTAAATTTCATCCAGAATTTTTGCCTGGTCACTGTGAAACTCTTCTGTGAATAGTCTTGTTTTATTGAACCATTTTTAGTAATTTGTAACAGTGTCAAACATTGTTCACATCACTTACCTGAACATTCAAATGAGAAAACTCAGGGACATAATTTTAATCATTACGAAAACACTTATTTTTAAATGAAGTGTTTTATAGTCATTTTAGCAGCTCATAATGTCATACAGCATTTATCGAACTGACATACCTGCTTTGAGGTCTAAGGTATAATTAGTGAGAAAGCACAGCAAATTTGGGATTGACTTGAATGAGATTTACCAAATACTTAGTTTTAAACCCAGACTTAAGCATGTTGCTGATTAGAGGTGTTAGCTGAGATGTAAACTTAAAAAATAAAACAAAGCAAAGCCTCCATAAAACCATAAATTCACACTTTTCAAACACTGATATTTTTGCGTATTGTATTGTGATGGAATACTGAAGTATTCTAATTAAAAATATTTCTTAAAACCAGCACTAAAATATGTCTTATTTTTAAATACATTCCACTTTTTGACTCTTCTTGCTGGATGTTATTAACTCTGTGGACCAAGAAAAAAGGCTTCAGAAGCTAGCAATATGGGATATCACAGTGCAAACGAGAGAAATAGTACAAGCCGCAGGGTGGTCAGAAATGTTTCATTTTATGAACTAAAGGCAATATCTTCTGCATTAATTGTACAAAGTCACTTTTGTGATTTAAAATACCTAATAATGAAGGAAGCTTCTTCTTGCTAGGAATATCTATTGTATGATACCAAGATTGTCACTGTCAGTTAATAATTCCGTTCTCATTGAACAGCATTGACAATGTAAAATCACTCTTTCAAAAAAAACCCTCCTAAACTAGGAAAAATAAGAGTAAAATACATTGTGAAAGTTTTCCTACAGAGCTATTTTCCCAGTTCATAAGCAGGGATAGGCAAATGCAGCTAACAGTGACTGAACTAACTGTAGGTTAAAATTAGAAAAGGTACAAATAAACAATTTTTTTCAGAATTGTTACTGGCTCATGCATAATTCAAAATGAGAACAAAGGCTAAATTATAAATCATGAGATTAATTAATTAATTATAATAATTCAGCATTCCCTGCTTATAAGTATGCAAGTACTTCACAGTCTACACAGACACAATAAACCCTTTATTCTCTAGACTTCTACAGTCATGACTACACTAGACATTATGACCCTTGAAAAGTTTAAACTGCAAATTAGGTCACTGTATAGATTTTCCTTTCTGAATTGTCTGACCCTGTTGTGAAGAGGTAAACATTTGTCATTTATTTTTAGGAGATATGGAAACAGAGGCCCAGCATTAAACTGTTCATAATTTGATTTATGAGATATTCTTCCGGGCAATGTGTAAAACATGAAATGGAATTGCATTTGTGTAATATAGCTGGAGAAAAAGAAGAAATGCTATGCTTTGCTTTTCATTACATGTATAGAGACATACACTATATGGAGTGATCAGTCTTAGAAGGTCTGTGTAGTGAATTAAGAGGGTATATTAGCAAGGCAATAAAGAAAGATAGTAAGAGAGGTATTGTTTAACGTGTGTGTTTCCTGTTGCCACATATTGCTGACAAAGTTATTTGTCTTTTAATTAATAGAAGACAAGGAAAGATTTTTGCAGAATACTGTGGGCTTGAACTTCTGCCAGTGCCTCAGACTAAACACACATGGGCATATTCTGCCAGTGTATTTACTGCCAGTGTGTTTCACTGCAAATGAAGAAATAGTGTGTTTAAATGAACAATCAATCTCAAAGAAAGAATGGAAGAAAGTATTTGCCAATATGGATTCAGTGATTTCCATACTTCAGGAACAGGTCTTCACTGATTTATTTTTCTATATTGCATAGAAGCCAAGAGCAAAGCTACGAGCCTGCCAATTGGCAAATATTAAAAATAAGACTGTCATCCGGTTTCCTCAAAAATTGTGCAGAGTAGTAAGGGGCCCACTGAAAATTTGAGTCAGCCATGTAAGGTTCTTTGTTGCTGCTTTATTTTAATTATCTTTATTGCTATGCAGCATAGTATACTTAAGTAGTTCTGTATTCATTTTTTACACTTATTACAAAAATTTTAAATATGTTGAATAATAAATTACCTGGGTTTAAGTTTAATGATCACCTAAACCTTACCTCTATCATCTGTCTTCATGGGAAGAGTTACCTGCAAGATTAACAGTTCTCCCTTCTCCCTGGCCATGTATTAGATCATCTTATACTAAGATAGTTTTACAATACATTTAGCTTTTGCTAAATTTATCTCTCTTATTTAAAACTTTGATCAATCTAAATAGGCTGTTTCACAGGAGACCTTACCATTTATATATTGGATAGATCACGTGAAATTTGTTAATCAAGCTTTTCATTAAGAGTTTTTTTCCCTTAGTAAATTTTATCTTCATTAATAGGATAGCCAGAGAAAATTGTTCTGAGCTTTAGAGTATTACCATAACACTTCCTGGAAGCAAATTTTACATATTTTGGCACCTTCTGCTTTATCAGGGTCTTAGTTTTGTCTGATTTATGGAGATTTATAAACATGGTGAAACTGCAACTCTATGCATATTGCATAGAAACTCTTAAGTCAGTGCTAATCATGCCTGGTTTCAATTTCAGCTAACATGTATTAGTAGAAAAGAAGGAAAAGAAAAGGTTGGTCTAACATTAAATTCTTCAGACCATGTCTTGGTGACCAAAATAGGCAAAAACAAACCAATGACTTAACTTACCATGTGCAGCTCTGCCCATGGCTCGTATTATGGCATCTGTACTCACCTTACTCCCAAGAAAAAAAAATGTGCTTTCAGAGAGAGAAATGCAATCATATAGCACAGCCACTGCATAACTTTCAGGACAGGCCTGTCAAGTAACGATTTACACTTCTCTCTGCAACTTCAAATCTTCCATTATCACATCTCTAAGAACAGAGGAGTTCTACGGATTTTAGGAATGTTTGCTGAAACAGTTATTTCAGATACTTTTCTTGTCTGATGTAAAAAAATAGTTGTACTGAATTTTTCTGGATATCTCTAAATCTCTCAAGCCTCCTTTTGCAGAATTAAAACACAGCTGCAGAGTGGGATTTTTTTTCAACTCTAGTACTCACTTGAAATCAACTCATGCTTTCAAAGCTGCTTTGGCTAAATTTTTTCTTTTGAACTAGAAACCTGAGATTTCCGCTTCACGAAAGCTGACTTGAATTAAAGAACCCTACAACCAAGCATAAAAATATTTCAGAGTAACTTGGAAAGTATCTGGAGCACAGAGGACCTATTCATTTGTTGTCTCTTTAAGTAGTGCTTTATTTTGATGTTGGAACAGATATCAATCCAACTAAAGAGAAATTCAAATTATCTCTCTAACTGCAAGAATTACACTTATAACCTGTCTTCTTTTAAAGAAGGTTTATAGTTAAGAAACTGGT
>NW_009234922.1:0-3297 GCF_000690835.1 Fulmarus glacialis | reverse complement strand
TTCCTGCAATGACGTGCATTACTTAAATGATATCCAAATCTTCCATTCCAGTGTCAATACTGACAAACATAATGACTGTGTATTTGCATAGGAAAATATAGGTATATTCAAAAACTATGGAGGAACACATTAAGTCTGATTTCATAGTGATCACAGAAGCCCAAAAGCTGGTTCACTGATTTTCTTTAAATTTATTTTTATTTTGTTTGTGGTATCACATTTCTTTAAATTCTCCTTGCTGATACAGTAACAGTGACTTTAATTCTGTCCTAAAAAAGGGGAGGAAGTAAACTCCCTCAGTGAAACTGAAAACTATGAAGTGAGAAATTTTCAGAGAAATTTTACAGAATCTAAAAAAAAGAAAAAGAATTTGAATATTTTCAAACTGAAAGAAAGATTAAAAGAAACCAAAGACCCCCTCCCATTATCTTAAATGAAATTTTGATCAAAACTTTAATGGTGCTTCTGTAGAAGTACTGTAAAATAATTTTTAAAAAAATCAATTTTTTTTCCCCCTTTTTTTGGTTATGTTTTACTTAGAAAGCAGAAGCCTCTTATCACCTACCATCATTTCCTAGAATGTATGTGTATGATCTAAGCAAGGTGCCTCTTAAAATGACTGTAAGATGGTGTCTTTAACTTTGTCATTGTAAGACTTCCCATTATGAATCACAAACTTTACTCAAAGTCTTACCTTTCCAGAACTCGTTTCCAATTTTGGAGATTGGCCAACGTTGCCATTCCTAGGTAAATATTTCATTAAATTACATATCTGTTTGGATGGGCAGATTACCAAGTTCAAA
The DNA here is from genome assembly GCF_000690835.1 of Fulmarus glacialis. NCBI lineage: Eukaryota > Metazoa > Chordata > Aves > Procellariiformes > Procellariidae > Fulmarus > Fulmarus glacialis. The sequence continues at coordinate 2,494 of NW_009234922.1, read as the reverse complement.
TTACTCTCCATGTGGATGGCTTACTCCCATCATGGTCATACATCCAAAGCTGACAAAAAGAACAGAATAATGATAAGTAGTAGGGGAGGAGATGATCTTCCTCTCCATCCTTGTGGTAAAGGCAAAGGCTTGAGGAAAAGCAGAGAAATGCCCAGGTCAAAAACTGTTCCACTGCTGGTAGGCAGTTACAGAGAGGTTTGGTAGCAAAGGCGGACAACAGCACCTGGGATCATATTGGCAGGAGATAAAAAGATTGATTATCTCCTTCTACTGTGCTCTTGTTAAAATCATGTGTCTTAACATGTTGGAGCCCCCTGATACAAGAAGGACATTGATAAACTGCAGCAAGTTCAGCGGATACCACAAAGAGAGCCAGGGCTGGAGCAATTACACCATGAGGAGAGACTTGGGGAGAGGGACTTGTCCAACCTGGGGCAGAAATGGCTTCAGGGGCACCTAACAGCCTTTGAACAAGGAGAACAGAGCTGTGCTTTTCACAGTGGAACATGAACTGGGGCAAGGGGCACTACACAAGAGACAATGGACATAAGCTGAAGCAAGAGGTTCAGACAATATGAGGAAAGTCAGGCAGATTTGTCCATAGAGGTTGGGCAGTCTCCACCCCCAGTTTCTTATGATATGTCTCAAAAAAGCCCTGAGCAACCTAGTTTGATCTCGCAGCTGATCGTGTTTGTGCACAAGGTTGGACTGAAGACCTCCCAAGGTCCCTTCCCACTTGAATGATCCTGTGATCCTATGCTAATGTCAAATATCAAACTTCGGCATCTAATGCCTTGAATGTTCCATCCAACATACGTTCCTGCTTATCAGTGACTAATTTTTGTAATCATAAGAGATATTTGAAATATTTAGTGTAGGTTCACTTATATGTTCAATGTAAAGATAGTCCCATATATTAAATGCTTGTCTTATTTTATTTTAAAAATATCAGGTGTTTTTGTATAATTTGAGCAAAATGCTAATTATATATTTTACTTTTCTTCCTAGTTTCAGTTAATGAGAACAAGAGCAACAACTGAAAAAATCACAGAAAAGACAGGAGTTGAAAGAAAATCACAATCTCTGCTTTTGTCTCATAAAATTGATATTGTTTCATTCCTCAAATTTTCACAGTTCAACCATGTTTTACTTTGGAATTCTAAAAAAAAATATTACTTTGCCTCAGAAATACATGAAGTCAAGTATATAAAAACATTCTAATGCAAATATAATTCAATACAAAAAGGAAGACAAAAATGTTCATAAATAATATAGTCCAGCTGAGATACTGACTCATTGTCATTGGTAACAGAGCAACTAGTTAAATTATATACACATTGAAGCAAAATTTTAACTTTATTATTTATTTTCTTCTTCAGAGCATCCACAATCTGTATTCAGAGCTGTGACTCTAATTATTCTCTGTAGACATTAAACCCCCCCAAAACCAAACGAAGACAAAAGAACCCTTTCCTCTCATTTCTTCCTCCTTTCCTCTCCCGTCAAATCTTCAAACTGTAAGATTTCTAAAGTGATGGAGAAGTAGAGAAGGAACATCAGCTAGACCATAAGTGGTCAATGTTTGTAGAAGCCTTCAGGGATATTTTCTTAAACACACGATGGCTTTAGTTTCAAATCTGCGATGAAATACACATAACTTTCATTGATTATTCTGTATTTGTAAGCTTTTAAATATTCTTACACACTATAATAAAAGATGAAATTGAAGTGTTAATCAAAAATTAACTCCAAGCAAGAAGTTGACTTATTAGTCAACCAGTATCACCCTTCATGTTCTCATTTCTCACCCACCATGTATGTTTGACAGTTCTTCAGAGGCCCATTTTACTTGATCTCAACAACAATTACTTCCATGTTTTCTGAAGATCAACTCATTTAACTTATACTTAACATTTTGGTTTCTTCCTATTTTCCTTAAACTTTGAGCAATGTTTGCCTTCCAAATGAACTAGCATGCAGGCAGCAACAAATTCATCCTAAAGTAATAAGAATATGACGAGGAAATTATCTCTCCCAAGGAGAACAATATACCCCAAAGCAGTAAAGGACCTGTGTTCAGTGGTTTTAGCAAATTTAACAAGTAACCTTATTGCAACCAGAGTAGAGATAGTACTGCTCAGCTTGAGTATGCACAATAAAAGCCAGAACATGGTATTATTAACAAATAACTAAGGCAAAGTTAATTCCTTCCCAAAACTTAGAGAATTTAAGGAACCACTTGGACTTAGTGATGCATTAGAAGTTGTAAATTCTAATCTGAACTGCTGTTCTGACTGAGGCATTAATTGTATCATGATTGCATTCTGCATGTTACATTAATTTCTTTACTGGGACACTCTCAATGTCAGAATGACATTGCAGAGGTGCAACTTTTAAGCTCTGTAGGATTCTGATCTAGGCTGCTGCCGAAATATTCAGTGCCTACAAAGAAAAGAAAGTATAGTAATATAGAATCACAGAATCATAGAATAGT
>NW_009234921.1:0-13089 GCF_000690835.1 Fulmarus glacialis | reverse complement strand
TAATAATAATAATATCCTGAGCCTGACCTTGACCTGCTCTGATGATTTTGTACTTGGGTTTGTGCCATTACTTGCATGGGTGTACACACAGCACTGGTTGAAGTAAAGGCTCCTGATAAAGCAGCTTGTATCTCTCCTTTTATTATAGTGTTGAAATAACTTGATAATAGAGGAAGCATTAGGATAACACGTTATCTTTCGTGAGTCATCAGCCTATTAGATAAACATGCTTTGTGTTGCAGTGGGCAGCATCCTCCCCCTTCTTTCACCTAGAATCAATAGCCCCTTCCCACCGAAGGATTTCAGATTAGCAAACAGCCAGACAGCCCCGGCTCACCGCACTGCTGCTGGGAAGGGCACTGCTGCTGCTACCGCAGCGCACGTGTCAAAATACGCTTCCCTCCTGAGCAAAACAGATCTGCAGAAAGCTCTCGACATTTTTTCTATTCTCCCTTTTTACATTTTTATGAATTCTACAAGGTCCAGCTGCAGTTACACATCTCTGCCATCTCTTTATTATCTCTACCAATGCACCTCAGTCTGATATTGAACTCTGGTCCCTTCCTCACTTCTGTGAAATAACCTTTTGGAGTCTCTCATCTACGGCCTTCTACTTTTTTGAGTTACTCTATGTAATACAGAAGTGACAACGCTTGGCAAGTCCAAAGGTCTCTTAAAGTGCTTTCCAAGCACCTTCAAATCTGTCACGAATAGTTTTATCTCCATTTTACAGATGTAAATATGGGGGCAGAAAGGCTAAGTGACTGCCCTCGGTTCACACACAAATATTGTGTCACAGCTGTCCAATATCTTGAATCCATGGTGTTTTTTCTTAATTGCAAAGAATCTCTTCCTCTCTCTTTATTAATTTTTCTTCATTATTCATAATTCTTTTTGTTAGCTACATTATTTAAATTTACATGCCCAAAGGAGACAGTTTAATGTTTTGTCATTTAAGGTTTTAGATGCTTCAACCACAACCGAGGGAAGACTGGGTGAATCCCCAAATGTACGTACAACTGTTGCCAAACCCTTGGGGACAGTTAAACTCACCATACTCCTCTTTCTTTAATTTTTAAGGCCTCCAGACATCTTTCTACAACGTTTCTCTCTACAATGAGAGCGCTATCAGTCTCCACAGCCCAGCTTCTTCTTCATGGATCCAGCCAGGATCCAGAAAACAGATAAAAGTCTCCTAGTGAGCTCAGCCTGGAGGACATTCTCCTTGTGATTCTCACATATAGAGCAGGACATGGCTTCAACAGAAGAGTACCTCTTCCAACACTTGTGTGTAAATCAATGCCCAAGCCCAGTGCCACCTTCTGATTCATTTTTGGGTTAAGCTCTGCTTGACTTGTGCTTTGGATCACTCTTGGTAATTCCCCAATTAGAAGCATGTCACTCAATTCTAACTTCTCTGCACAACTACTTCAGGAACCTCCATGACCAAATGATGTTTGAATGTTTTTCCTGGAGTGCTTGTGACCATGGCATAGTGTGAAACATCAGACTCACTGAACATGACGTTCCCTGAAGGCAAACTCCTAGGCAGGTTTGAGTGTGAACGACTGGATCAGACATGGTCACTAGGAAAAGCACTGGCTTGTCATTAAAATAGACAGGGGAGGTGGTTGTAATTTGAACAATGCTTCACTATCATTAGCATCACAAGTACCTGAAATTGATAATCAGTGTCACCCTTTTGAGAGGAACAGTGCCACAACACTGTGTTGTGTTGTGGTGACAACACTATGTTGTGTTGTGGTGAAGCAGTTTCCCTTTAGATCTCTCTCATATATGTATATACATAGACAGACATATCCACATATGTTTTCTAAGTGCTATACACATACAGATATTCTAGGCACGTACACTCTCTGTGTCCATAAAAAATATCCATGAAGAAGATTTGGGACTGAAGCACTGTTGGTACAAGTCCATGGAAGTAATGGTGGCTTAAAACAAGCTGAAATTTGGTCCTAGGTTGTGAATACGTCACTAACACTTCAAATGACACATGCATATAAGTTTGCACACACATCACCTCAAAATACTTGCTGAGAAAACATAACCTTTTTGCTTGTAGCCTAGCAAGAAGCGTTAAAAGGAGTGCAACAGAAGGGTTCCCACGCAAAGTCAAGAGCTCACAGGTGATTCATTCTTGCTCGGTCTTGATGAAGGGGACATTATCTTGGAGTGCTCCAGTGTGCCTGGGTTCTTAGTACTTGTGGGAGGGAAGGAGTGGGAAGCCATACTCCGCTTTTGATATTGTCTCTTATAAGCCAAGTAAAGCACAATGACTGTTTATCAGGAAAGGACATTTAATGATTTCTTACTTAGGACAGAGTAGCTCTCTTACTAAAAGAGCTCATGAGAGGAGATTAAGTTAGCTTTTTATGCATGCCATTTTTAGTGGCTTGCTTTAATACTAATGTAATAATACGGAAGGAAACTAACACCTGCCATTTTGGGACCTAACACTTCCTTTTCTTAAGTTGTTCTTGAGTCATATTTACTATGAGGTTGGTTGTGTGAAATACGCATGTCCTTGCCAGAAGCAAGACTGTTTTACACAAGACCCCATGCAACCACTCAACATTGCTACATGGACATCCATTAGCCCCCTTCCTTCCCAACTCCCAACAATGACAACCAGAGATCACAGAATGAAAAGATTGGATGAGCAGCCAAGTAACAGTGACAGAAAGGACATCATGCAGAGCATCAGAGTGAGCAAGAGATACTGAGGAGGACATCCATTCCTGGGGGTACATTATGATGGGTCATGGACTGGCAATGACCAAATAGATTCCTTGCATTGCAAAAGGAAATGCAAGGAGCAACAGCAGCTAAAAAAAGAAGGGAGGGGGAAAATGCAGCTGACAAATCTCTTCCATTGCAGGCAAAGGTGAAGTCATCATAGCAGAAACAGTAAAAAAAAAATCCTTCTTCTTCAGGAAAATCTTGACCAAGGCTAAGAACACGGAAGAATGTTCTAACAACTACGAGCATCTACTTAGCTGGAGATGCCAGGGTTTGTTTAAGATGTCCTAGGATAGATGTGCATGCTCTGGTATTACAGGTGACTGACTGCATCATTCTCTTGTACTTGCCAATTAAAAGCCAAAGACTTGCCTTCATTTTTAAAGTATGTCGCTCTCAAGTCAGTTTGATAATTCCTACAGATATTTTAAAAGGACTGCCTCCACGGCAAACATCTTTCTTATCACTACATTCCTGAGTGAGGTTTTGTACATTGGGGTGATATACCTGTTATCAGACTCCCTAAATGAAAAAGGAGCATCTCCTATAACCTAGATAACCCAAATCCCTGGTGACATTTCTTTTACCTTCCATACACCCTGCAAGAAAAGGAGTCTTTGTGTAGGGGCCCAAGGGACTTCACTTTGCAGAGCAAACTATGTGAAACTAAAAGACTCCAGAACTGCATATGTACCATGAATGGAACTAGATCAACTGGACCCCCTTATTTTGTATACAGATTAAAAATAAACATCTCATCGCTTTACAATTGATAGTTTTTGTGGCATGATTATTGGGGAAGGCTGTCCACCACAGCAATAAATACTCACTGTTTACGGTACCTGCTAGTGCATTAATATTATTCAGTCCAACAGTGGCTCCAGCCAATCCTTGGAGAGTACCCAGAGAAGTCAAAGAATTCATGGCCGCACCAGCTGTGGAATTAGCAGTTGATGCAGCCACTGAAAGGAAAAAAAAGCAAGGCAAAATTAAGGCCATATTTTGCTTATTTTAGTTGATCACAAAACAGCTTACAACAATGCTGAGCTCAACAACAGGGCTACTTGCAAGAAAAAGGAAAAAAAGAAAATGACCAACAGACCAACCTTGTTCAAGATATTACTAGTATGTTTGTTCACGGAGTGTTGATAAGCCTTTAACTGCAAAGACCGGATCACAAAATTTAGCATTGTGCTATTATTTGCAAACGTAATACAGAAACAGCAAGTATGGGATCAGTCACTTTCTCAAAAGTTTGTCAATCAACCTAACGTCCCAGGCTGATCAGCTAACCAGGCTATTGAGACTTTGCCACATTTTAAACTCTATCATTGAAAAAAAATAGAATTCCTCATCGTAATTTTGTCATACAACAGCTTTCTGTTCTGGGCCCCAAGTGTTCTAAAAGAAATTTTAATTATTCTAAGTGAGACACTATACCATTATGGCTCTGCTCTAAGACACTGTATGAATCATTTAAAGCCTTAAAGTTTACAAAAAGAAGAATGACCAGCCAAATACAAAATGTAACTACTGTTCATTTTATTGCAGGCTTTTAGCCTGGCCTTTGTACATAACTAGTCATGTATATGCACCCCATAAATGATACTATATGCATCCCCAAAAGCTCTGCCAGAGGGGAAGCTGAGGCTCAGGTGGAGAAAAGGTGCTTGCTGCTACAATGCCAAGGGAATGATGAAGGTGGATGAGGTGAATCCATCTAAACTACACGCTTAGGAAGAGAAAGAGACTCACTCTCTTGTCATAGGAAAGTAATAAAGCACCTTAGAAAGAGCTATCATTTAGGATAGGTTGGATGAATTAGAAATACGTGTCTCTGTCATAGAAGGGCCTTGAATAACCAGTGTAGATTAAATACTTAACTTACAGGTAGGTAAAGTTATACCAGATGAATCACACTCATAAAAGCTGCGGAAGCAATTAGGTTTTTAGCTTGTCTCCTGAGCCCTACTTCAGTCCATCAATCATAAAGACTTTCTTTTCCTTTAAAAAGTTGCATTATCTTCTGAAAAGTGAACATGTAAAGTCAGAGTTTTGTTGATGATTTACCAGAGGCACATCATGTCTGCACCACGCTTTTTTGCTCCTATTCATTACCTAGCTCTGAAAGGGTTAAGATCACTTTTATCTTGATGCTCTTTTGAGCTGTCAAACACATCAGATTACTAAGTGAAGCCTCAAGAAAGTGAAGTCTCTACAGTTGGCAGGATCCAGTAAGGAAAATAGGAGGCAACTTTTTCACTCTGTGGATAAACCTCAAAGCTCTAACCTGCAAATAATCCACTTTTACAACCTTAGACCCACCAAAACCAAGCCTTCTGACTCATGGGGCCTCAAAGTACAAAAGACTTTCCTGGTGTGGGTGAGGAGAGATTTCCAGACTCTGTGAGGCATTCCTTGTCCCCACTTCCCTAGCATCTGCAATGTTAACTTGAATAATTTTATGTGCTGCAGATAGAAGCAGCTTTGATTATTCAATCTCTCTCCACAAAGCAATAAGAAGCCAATAATGTCTTTGATTAAAAAAAAAGTAATCAAAAAAACCAAGTAAAAAACCACTTTTGTCAGATAATGTGGGCACCAACAGAGAAGAGAGAAAAAAATCAAAGTGAATGAATGTCAGTGAATTCCCTGTGACCAACACTGCTCCGTGTTTCTGCTCATATTCATTAGCAGAGCATTTAAATGAATCTGAAGGATCTGATTGGTTTTGACTGGGCTGAATTCCATCTATTTCTGTTTCAGAGGATTATTACCCTTTTCTCTTGAGGAAACACATATATTTAAGAAATGAGAGAAATGGGGGCTAGGAAACTGCCTGAAAATTACATTAAAGCTCTTGGGGGCAAATAACTCCTGCGAATGAGAGCCATACGCTTATGGATTGTCAACACATCTGTTGGAGAAGGCAGAAAAACCTGATTAAATCCTTCCCTCTTGTGCAGCCCACGGAGTGCGTTGTGGTGGCTCTTAACATAGTCTCACTGCTTAAACACGTGCTCCAGGGATGGCCAGTATCTGGGGCCAGCATCTCTTTTCTTCTTTTATTCATATCAAGTTTCTCTATTCCATCAGACAAACACAGAGCAGGTGCCTCAGTGATTCTTCCATTGCAATGCAGATTATTTAGTTTGCCTAAATAATGACTTGGCATATGATCAATGTAAAATACTAGTTAGAGCAGTGAAGCACCTCAGAAATCAGCGTTTTGTTGTTGCGGCTATTACTTCTGCTTAGCAGTGATCTGTCTCACAGGTCCACTGGGACAATGCTTTTTCCTCTTTGACTTATTATGTCTTTGAGGCGAAAGAAACAGAACAAATTGTGTGGTTTCCATTATCTTATTGAACATGGAGTGAACAGGAATGAAGGGAGCTCCTTTTGTTAGGGCACTTGTAAAGGACAGACCCAGCACCTTGCTGGGTGAGGTCTCCTGAGAGACTCCACACTAGTGATCTCCTTCTCTTTGACTGAAATGAAGATGCGGACAGTGATGAGCTAAAACACCATCATAAAGGGGCCATAAAAGGTCCAAGACATTAAGAGAGGTGAAAATTTCTCACCAAATGCTGGATAAAACCAACAGATGAACCAATGGTATTTCTTGTCCCCAAAAAACTTGAAGGGAGATGAAACAAAAGTTAAAAGGTCCTACAAGACACGTGTGGAGGCTTAGGCCAGCTGAAAGTTTTTACTTCATGTGCTCCCAGAATACATTGAAATCTATCTAAAGACAAGGACTGTGCTTCTCCTCTCTTTGCCCTTTTCTAGTTTCTTTCAGCTAAAAAATTGTAACATATATTGAACCAAAGGGAAAAAAGAAAAATCACATGCCTTGTGGAAACGGTAGATGACTGCACTACTTTGGGGGAACCTGTATAACTCTCTGGTGTCAGCAAAGCTCTTGGGCTCCACAACTGCTCAGAGTAATGGCAAAGGAAGTATAATTCACTGTCGGAATAGCGTTACTCTATATTTATGGCTTTTAGTTGTCCAGATGACAAAAATAGATTGGATACCTACCGAATTTATAAATTGGTTTTTATCAGGTTCCCCTGCCACCAAATAAATTAAAAGAAAACATTTCACAACTCCCTCCATCCTCCACACCAGAACATTGCTGTTCTGAATTGAATCACTTCATCAGGCTGCTTAATAAACAGTAGGCATCTGTCTCCAGGTACTGAGACAGCTTGATGTACGGAGCTTAGTGCCAGTAGGAACTGCCCTCTTTGTGCTACTGGTGCACCAGCGTTTGGTGCAACCGTCAGGAAAACCAAAACACACAAAAAAATGTGCAAATGACCTGGATTTCTGGTGTCACTCTGTATGGCACACCCTCTATCCACAACATTTGGTGTATTATTTTTCTCTTTTGTGCTGGTTTTGGCTGGGATAGAGTGAATTTTCTTCACAGTAGCTAGTATGGGGCTACCGGCTGGGGTTAAACCACGACATTTTTATACTGGCAGTTTTATCCTTGCCCCCTTAAAACCTATGTATGTCAGGGACTCAATATGTTTCTGGGGCAGCATTAAGTGAGTTAGCTAATACTGAAGCTAGGGGGAGAGATTCCGCAGACTGGAGCTCCAGCCTGATGAATGCTGGCTGAATATACAATAGTTGGTGAAGAACAGAGCTGCTTTTTACCAGCTGCACTAACCGTTCCCTCACAATGTTAAGCCCTGGATAAACATCAGAACATGATAGATAAGATTTTGTCTACGCAAAGGAACTTTTTCCTCTCTAACATCAGTCATTGGAATAAGATGAGAACTTTCTCAAAGAGGCTGTTGCTCAATCTGAGGCTATTGGCAGGAGTTACGGGGTTGAGTCCTTTGGCTGTTGTTGACAAGATGTTCATCATATTCCCCACTGACCTTAAAAATCTATTAATATGTGAAAATAGTATCACAGCATTGGATAAAGAGGTCAGTTTAGACTTGTAAGAGTAAAGAGTTGTCCTGCAACCTGGAGAAAAATCTTCTCTGTTCCCTGCAGATAGGCTTCATGCTGGTCACCTGTTGCCTTCTCCATCCAGGCCACATACATAGACTTTACAGAACACTTTAGCATCTTCAACCATAAAAGGTGAGAAGGTTAAAAATGTTTATTTTACTATTAGAGACCTTACTGTTTCTTCTTCATTGACCCCTCTATTCCCACATTTCTGTGTCAGTCTCACAGCCTTCCTGTTTTCTTCCAAACTCAACTCCACTTTAATAAACATCCAGAAGCCTTCAAATAATACAAATAATATTATTAAGAAGCTGTGAAATGGAGAAGGGCACGGCTGCAGCCTCCCCGCAACACACCCCTAAATCACTCCCAACCCCAGCCATTTGATCTTATTGTGCTTCTTCCATTTAATTGGTGAAAATTTTGCTATCGGCTTCATTATGAAGAAAGAGAATTGGCCTTTGGTTAATATATTCTTTAACAGAGCTCCCTTTGATACAGAAAGCACATTTTCATTCGGAGTGATGCTCTACACAGTATAGATATTTGTGTTTAACTAGCAATGTTGCATTCATAGAGATTTTTAAGGCTGGAAGGAGCTGGCGTTTTCAACTATTCTCCTCAACACATTTATTTCTGCCTGTAAAAGATTATAGCACCTTTTAGGTCAGAGTTTTTTTTAACAGAAATCTAAACTAGCAATGATCCATTTCCCTTTTAATTTAAATAACATTTCAACACAATTCCCAAAAACTATGCCAACCTCGAAAAACAACCAGTATTAGCACAGAAACTTTTGGCTATTCTTTTGGCTAGCTTATGTCCATAGAGTCATGATGATTTACATCATCTGGATTTACATCAGCTGGAAAACTAGATTCAGGATAACAGCATTTAGGAAAGGCAATGATTCGTAAATATTTCTTTGGCTTTGCTGTGCACACTGTGGTTGGGATTAATTTCCCCACCTTTGGCAGCCTCATCGTTAGTTTAAGCTAGTCTAGTCAAAACTATTCTTTTGGAGTGTGTCTGAGGTTAAGAGACCTCCAACTCAAACACCCTAGTTTTAGATTTCTATCTCAGGATGGGCTGAATTGCCCTCTGGAAGTGCCCCTGTTTCCACTGATTGGGATGGTGAACTCAAAGTAGACATAGACCATTCAGAGAGGAAATGTGTTGTGGGATGGATCCTGCCCTTCCTGCTGGCCACACGCTGTGTTACAAGCCGGTGATCTGAAAGCGAGGGATCTGCTTTCATCCTGCAGGCAGAACCAATGCCAAACCAGGCAAACTCAGGAGTTTGAATGTAATCGCCTCAATCAAATCTTGGGCTCAGAGAATTGCCTGGTGCTGGGCAATTCTGAGCTAATCTGCAAAGCACAGCCTGTCAGAGAAAGGAGCTAGGCAGCAGGGACTTACAGTACAGGTCACACAAAGTAGGACGGCCTTGCACAAGAGCACGCAGGATGAGCTAATCTACTAGATGCTATTGATGCCTCTCCCACTTCTGCCTCAAATTTCTTGTGCTGCCCTGGATAAAGCACTCGCTATGTTTTTTTGCTGCAAGACAGGGCTAATTCTTCTTCTTCCCAGTTGCTGGCTTGTCTCTTAGAAAGCCATATCTTGGAGGCACAGGCTCATTCTTGTCACGCCTATTTACTTCCTACACTTAAGACCAAGGAGTGCCCTTGATAGGGCTTCTAGGTGTACTGAAGTAAGAAAACTACAGACCTCTCTTCGTCTGTAGTACAGCCTTGGGTAAATTCTACCCCTCTCATGTCTCAGGGCCAATTTATAAAATTAATCCTCTTCCCCAACAGAGGAGGTCAACTGGAGGGTTCAAGGAGGCTGCCTGAGCCCTTGGTGATGAAACAAAGTACTAGATAAACGCCCCCTCTCATTGTTGCTCTTAAGAAAAGGACCTATTCAAATCACACATGTACCACTATGATTTAGCAGAGAGACTGTTTGCAGTGTGTAGTTGACCCCATTCTTTCCTTAATTTTTTTGCTAAATGTCTAAGTAATAAAGAACTCCAATGACTTCTCAGCAAAGTCATATACCACAGAAAAAAGGGGTCTCTTGGAAACTCCATACTATATATGCTAACTTGGCACTATTTTATGGGTGGTTATATGAAGGCTGTGCACTCTCTCCATTCCCCTTCACCTTCTCCTGTTCCCTTCCCCCTCTTCCAACACTGGCACACTGTCTGGAAATGGTACACGGTCACACTGCAGGCCTGGGACTAAGGTATTAAGAATATCAAAGAGGCATTTCAAAGACTTTAAGTGACGTTTCTTTTTGGAAGCATTATTTTGGTTTTAGGGCAGGACTGAAGGAGAATGGGCAAAGAAACGCAAAGGCAGCTTTAGCTCTTTGCCTGCATGGAGGGTTGCTGTAGACCTTCACCCACCCCGTCCATGTGAAGAGAGCAGCTAATGTTTCTGGAGCAGAAGCAGCTTCCTGGTGCCGCAGGGCTTCAGAGCAGCTCCAACACCGGCTTAACTACGCTGGGGCTTTCCACGTAGAGATTCACAAGGGTAACTGTGTCAGCCCTGCTGACAGCTTTGCTTTAGGCAGCTCTCGGTTACCCTCCACAATTGCCTGTCGCTACCTAACGCAAGGCACAACAGGAAGCTCAACGTTTACTTCGATATCAGCTACCTGCTCATCTGTGTTCTGGTCACATCCTGCTTAGTCAGTCGTAGAGGATGTGCATATTTTTAAAAGCAAACCACACCGCTCAGCTGTGAACCACAACTTTGTTCTTGTTGTTTTACTTAACGGAGAGTTTAAATAACTCGGTGTTCAAAGTACTTATTTTGCTCTGGTTAAGACGATATAGTAGTGCACCAGGGATCAATATTACCCACAAATTTAAGGTTCAGTATCTCTATGACTTTAAGCATGAGAAGTTGCAGAGAAAACATGTTCTCTTTTGGGAGACACTCCTGTCAAATCTGTACTGGCAGTTGTCTGAGTTCAGAATCCTCTTTCTTGTACTGAATTTGGGTGTATTTCTGATTTTCTGCTGCCTTCCTGAGCTCGCTGACTCCAAGGACTAGATAAAATAGATCTGACTTAATCTGCTCCTGACTAAATGGCTGCCATTCAGAGGCACGCAGATGGGCAGAGCTGGCCAACAGAAACCTTATGAAATTTAACAAGGACAGATGCAAAGTCCTGCAGCTGGGAAGGAATAATCCCTTTCAGTAACACAGGCTGGGGATGGATGGGCTGGGGAGCAGCTCGGCTGAAAAGGAGCTGGGGGAGTCCTGGTGGGAGGTGACCATGAGCCAGAAGCATGCCCTGGCAGCAAAGCAAGCCAACAGCGTCCGGGGCTGTTGGAACAGGAGAAGACCCAGGAGACCCAGGTGATTTTTCCTCTTTACTCAGCACTTGTTAGATCGCATCTAAATACTACATCCAGATTTGGGGTCCTCATTGCAAAGAAAACCTTGATCAGCTGGAGGGTGTTCACTGTAAGGCCAGCCAGATGGTCAGGGGCTAGAGCACTCATCCTGTAACAAGCTGGACTGTTCAGGCTGGAGAAGATATGGCTTCAGGTGGACCTAAAGCAGCCTCCCAGTACTTACGAGGAGGTCATCAGCTAGAGAGAGCTGTAGTGCATGGTGGGAGGATGAGAGGTAAATTGAAACAAGAGAGGTTCAGTCCAGATATAAGAAAAAACATTTGTACCGTGAGGATTGTCAAGCACTGGAACAGATTACCCAGATTGCCCAGTCCATGTCCTTGGGGGTTTTCAAGACTTGACTGGATCGAGCCCTGAGCAACCTGATCTCACCTCACACCTGACCCTGCTTTGAGCAGGGGGTTGGACTACAGACCTCCTGAGGGACCTTCCAACCTCGATTATTCTATGAACTTATGAAAAGTAGAACAGTGTAGCGGAAAAATAGAAAAAGTCAGGTAACATGAGGCAGAATGAAAAAAAGCTGAAGAATGAAGGTGTGTTGGCAGGAAACTGAACAGGAGATCTGGCTTCTCTTCTTGGGTCTGTTTACAGGAATATAGGTTGACACCGAATATACCATTTAACTCTTGGCTGTGCTTCTGATTCTAGTCTGCCACAACTACTCTGTGTGTAAAATTTCCAGGGCTAGATCTACATCTAAAAGGAGGTCCTGACCTTGGATGATTCCTTGAGATTTTAGATTCCTTTCAATTTCCTTTAGATTTAGCAATGTGCAACAGAAAATAAAATCGTAGAAGAATGGAAAGAAAGGATATAAAGAAATTACGTGAAGAGAGTAAATGTAGTAAGAAAAGAAAATCAAAATTACTTTAATACTTCTAGCATCTCCCCAGTCACTGACATAGAAAAAAAATTATAAGAGTTGGGGACAAAAGGAAAAAAAATATTAAACCCAAAGTAGAAATCTCTAATTTTAGCAAGTTGAATTTAAAATCTTTGTTTACTATCCAAAATCTCTTGGGTAAACAGAATACTCCATTGTTCCTGTGTTAGTATAAGAGTGATAATAAAGCTAAGAGACAACACTGGATTTAAGGATAATCAGATTAAGGCTGCGTTCTCTGTTTTCTTTCTAAACTTTAGTTGCAAAAACCAACGATGTTTGGAACAATGTCTTGCAAACTGTATCTAAACAAGACAAACACCTGCTGGCCTGAGTGACAGACTAAAGATACTGGACAAAGTTTAGTTGTGTTGGACAAAGTCTATGCAAAGCGTCCAACTTTGGTCTGATTTACAACATCTTATTTTGGTTGTGGTACTCTCTTAAACAGAGAAGAAAGGCATCCAACTCTAGGAGGTTCTTATGTAGCGGGGAATGTGGACCACCGATCTGCTGTTCTGCAGGATTCTGGCTAGATCTGATCTTACGTGTTTAAGATCAATTGGTTATGGTGTCTCCTCCTTATGTAGTACTAACAACAACTGGTTGTTTTAAAGAGATGGAGGCCAAAAACCTTTCTCCTAAACACGCAAATTAAATGTCTCCTCCGGAAAAGAGGAGCGATTCAAGTATAGTAATGATGGAGCTTTTGAAATGAGGATTATAAACATGGGCGTGGGGGAGAAGCGGGCAAGTCAATCACACCGCCCATGTGACATTGCTCTCAGGAATTTGTAGTTGCGTTTCTGTCTGAAATAAGAACACTCTACAGGCTCTGACTGCATAAGGAACATTTTAAAGGGGAAGAATAATTAAGCGATGACAGAGGCATCATCATTATTAGATAATCACAACCCAGGGGCATTAACAAACGTTGAGTGTCTCTAATCCCATGGGTTCTAATTATTCTGCGGTAATAACCACACCTCCAAGTTTTAATTTATTCTTGTGGAGAATCGGGGGG
>NW_009234920.1:0-20227 GCF_000690835.1 Fulmarus glacialis | reverse complement strand
CGAAGGGTACACCTGTCTAAGCCATGAGCTGCCATATACTGTGTTACTCTTGCATATGTAGCTAGAAGGCTGAAAGGGAAATGAAAAAGTCTATATTGATGCCCAAGCATTAGCTTGCAGTTGCGGCCTTCCTTAATTCAAATCCAGAGGGTCCTGTAGAGTTTATCAGTTTTCTGATTTTTCATTGGAATCTTCTATTATATATTCTATAACAATTTTGATTGCTTATATGTTGTAGAAAAAAGTGAATCAAAATTGGTCAAGCCCCCCCTTAATTTCAAACAGTAGTTCATATCCTTTATCAAAAGACTTAATTAGGTATGAGATATCACTCGGACACCAAACTTCGTGGATGCACTGAAGAGTCTCCTGAAATTGTTTACATTTTCATACCACATGAAATTTTGTTAAAATAAAATGAAGGCAGTGCTTATTAAAACCCGATGATTTCTCCATTCCTTTTAATCTTTCAACCTTCCATACACAGCGAATTCGGTAAGTAAAGTCTGTCTTCTTTCACCAGTATTTGTATTTCTAGTTACCATGAAATTCCTAAAATTCTTATTACCAATTTAAAAGTGTTACTGCATGGAAAGTTTTAAGTATGAGATGCTTTGTAAAGGGAAATATTTATTCAGCAGAATTGAGGTAATTTAACATATTTGCCTTCCATTTAAAACCGTATCTGTTTATTCAACCTTTATAGTTACAGTTTCCCCTGCTACTAAGGATTTTTGCCAGCATTTCAGAGATAAAACACAGTATTTTTAAAAATTTCTAGCAAGGTGTATGTAATGTATCTGATTTCTTAAGGTGAATATTCCTATCGATATTAAATGGGAGCTTTCTTAAAAGTTATTTGCAGAATATGCCCCTAGATCTTAATATTTTATGTATTTTATTGCTTGAGATAAAGGTGTTATAAAATGTGAGGAGAGATGTCATTCAAATGTGAATAAATGATAGTGAAGTGAAAAGGAAGATGTCTGTTCTTTTCAGCGTTACTTCTATTTTTTTGGCCTATGACTAAAAGTTACAGGTTTATTAAAGATGATGTTTCACAAGGCTGATCCCTTGCTTGAATTAGGTAACTTCATTCCGGCTTAGGAAAAAATTAAAATTAGTAAGTTGTTTCATTCAGAATGAGAAGCTGGAAAATGCACTTAAATGTCTTCAGTTTACTGATTTGTACCTTGAGGAGAAAGGCGATGTCATTAAACCGCAGGATAGTTTGCCCAGTGAGTGATACCCAGTTAAGAAGGATTTTTGCAAAAACTTCCTCACCGCTTCCAGAAGTTATTACAGTAAATTGGATATGCATTATGCCTGATTAAACATATTCCCACATATGTATTTACTCTGAAACCTAAAGCCATTCCAAAGTTCACTTTGCTTGATTAAGACCCATAGAGATCTCATAAACTCAATAGAGTCAAACTGCATCAATCCTCAGGTGAGAGACCTTCAACTAACATTTTGATGTTGCAAGGTGTTCTTTTGTTAGCTAGCCATGGAATATAGAGCAGATTATTATGGAAGTAAGTCCTCTGCAGTTTAAGTTAGGGCAGTACTTCTCACTTTCTGCTCTGAACTGATGAAATACTGCTGTGCAGTGGAAAAGGCTGCAATATACTGCTTGGTTTCACAGCTTTGAACAAGTCATTATTGTCTAAAGGAAAGCCTAATTAATATGTGTTTCTAACATGTTCCTTAGAATGTGGTAACAGTTCAACTATGGATAAGAAATGAAAAATTATACTATACCCAATTGAAATTATGGGCAGAGGACGGTAACCAAAGTTATAATTTTATTTGAACACTGAGGGTAAATAATGCTAATTAATAATCTGGATAGAAAACAGGAAAGTAAAATTTCCTTGACATCTATTTGATACATTTAGAGATACTATTAGCTACTCGTGTTTTCAGTGTTGCAAAGAAAGAGCAAATTGCACAGAGCTGTAGCAAATTGTCCTTTAGATATCCCATGCACAGATTTTTTAGTTGTTGTTTTGGGGGGGGGGTTTGTTACTGGAAATTCCTTTTGACTGGTCTTTGTTTTTAATAATGTTAAGTCTGCTTTTCCCTGGTTGTTTGTTTTTTTTTTTAAACTGAAGCAAATATCGTGACAATACATAGTTGTGCGCCTTTTCACCTGACATGAATCAGTGACTAAAGTGGATTAATCCAATGTGTTGATCATACAATCATACTGCAGCCAAGGTGGAGCGATCTCTAAATTTCTTGGCTGCATCTCCAACTCACTTGGGTATTGTGTTTCTCCTCCTGAGAGAAGTGCTCCTAGCAAACAGTCCCATTATAACTAATAACATCCTGCCTGTCCTAGCGTGGCTTAAAAACTCTGTCAAATATAGATGCAAGGCAACCAAGTTAAAAGCCTCGTTGGTGCTTCTGATTGCTTCAGTGGAGAAATGGAAAAGATGTACTCTGTCTATAAGCAGAAAGACTGAAGTATTTGTTTCAGATAATTAAGGTCACTCCTGGTGAGGCTGGGGGAGGAGCAGAGCTATCAGTTGCCAGATAGTAAATATTTTTAATATAAAGCAAGCAGAGCTTAAAGAGTCTTTCTTTCAAATTTCCTCCAAGTGCAGATTAAATACTCTTGGCTTTCTTGGGGGTGAAATGGTGAAGATGATCTCCCTAGTAGATCAAAATCAGTTTCCCAGATTTATTTAGTATTTAAATATCAAGGCAACTGGCTATGTTTGAAGGATTATGAGTTTTTTTCCTTCACCACTTAGGTAGATAAAGAAGGAAAAAAAAGAGAGCTATCCTACGCTTTGTCTGTGCATGCAGGATTAAAAATCGTTTGTTTGTGAAAACAACATTTTTATTTCTGTAGCTTTTATTAGTTATTTGTGCAGTTGGTAGATATAAACATTGGAAAATTTCATGAGGCTTATGTATACTGAAAAGGGATGCAGAATGGATGCCTAGCACTTTAGAATTAAAGGCATGTTTATAATACATATTTTATGTAGTGAAATATTCATCTTCTATCCTACATCTGCCAAGCAACTCAGCATACACAAATACTCACATAACTCAGAATGCATTGTTTATGTATTTTAATTTGTTTTACATAGGTTGCCTATGTGGCAGAATACTGCTCCTATGCTGTGGGCATTATTTCATCTTTTACATTTGTATGTATTTAAAATCCATAAATTTTAGCTCTAACAAAAATGTGAGATATATTTATTTTAATATTCAAATATCCATTATTTTTTGTCACTTCTTAATCGTATTTTACTGTCATGAAGATTTAGGATTCCTGCAAGCCAGCAGAGGTATGAGAAGCATTTAGTGTATGTTATCAAGGCTTTTTTCATTCCAAACTATCCCACAATACTTCTTAAAAACTTCTTTCTTTCTTCAGCACTTTCTTTTGATATTCCTTTGGGACAGCTGAAATTTTTGGACTCCATAGTCTGAAACCCTATAGTGTGCACCTATTTACTAGAATCCATGTAATTAATACTTTAAGAAGATCAGCTGCAAAATATGATACATCTATCTATATAGCACTTTTCATCCTGAAGGGGTTCCAAAGTTCTGTACCAAATTAAGGGATATTTGCTCATAGAGCATACTAATCTGTTACACAGTAATGGAGGAAAATGCATACTTATGTTAAGGCTCATATTTATCCTTCTGATAGAGATAACCTGCACGCTTACAGAGGATCTGCATTTGCATACCTGAAAGTTAATTGCTGAATTGTAAATTCTATGCAGACATCAATATCTGATGAATAGCAAGTAATTATTTTGCAATAATGCCTGAGAAAACTGGGATTCCCTGCCCTGAGAATTATGAATTATAAAGCTCTAAAACTGAGGGGTTCATTGATAATTCAGGTTGGAAGGAATGTCAGGAGGTGATCTAGTCCAACCTCTTCCTTAAAGCAGGGTTAGTTATGAGGACAGATGTTAGACTCAGGCCCATAGTTTTTAAGGCAGACTTCCTACAACCCTCTCTATTGTACATTGGATGGGCTGTTACTCACCACTCAGCACCCTAGCTAAGCATCTTCTATAGCATATCGAGCAACATAAGTATGTAGTATCTGCTTGTTCTCATTATAGTGCCCTACTTGTGTATGCATGTGTGTGCACACATCCCATTCCCTCACATCTCTGAATTCAAATAGGACTAGAAATACCAGGGTAAACTACTGTTAAGTAGTACTGGCATAAGGGAAACAGTTTGTTTTGGTCACTGTAAATACTGGCTTAGCTTACTAGAGCATTTTGGTTGACTTAAACTCCTCTGCTTTGTAAAGGTATTTGTATGTTAAAGGAGTTATGGTCAAAGAAATGCAATTCGTGTTTGGAGCAAAGGTGGATAATATGTGATTTTTTTTTTTTTTATATATATGTATGTTCTTATTTATAGAGTGAAGGAATTCATTCCACAGTCTTGAATTGGCTTCTTAAAATCTCCACCTCCTACACAGATAAGATTAGCTTTTGTCAGCTTAGCAGAGCTCTTGACCCCAGTTTCCATCCTGTACCTTAGGCAGTCTCTTAAATATCTTGAGCCTACCAGATAAGAAGTAAGGCCTTGAACTTGATGTTGAATTTCTTTAGTAAGCCATTGGTGAGAGAATTAAAATAATATTTGATGTACCTCTTCTTGTTATGAAGAAATGCTTCGGTATTCACTTAGCTGAATTTGGCTTACGCCCGTATGTATTGCATTGCTGAATGGACTGTAAGGGAGGTGTGAAATGGAGTCTGACAGTCCCTCAGAAGTGGTTGATAGCACAGCTCCTATATGCCCTATGTGGAGGATCTGTGAAGCGAATAAAAGTATTCTGAAGTTAATGACTGAACTGAGAACTGTGTCTTCCCCGAAAATCCAAAATTGCATTAGGTCTAGAATGTTAGTTTAGTTTTAGTAGGACTTTATAAAAATGTCTGGAAATGGAAAATTTGATGCTAGTGATATTTGGCTAGAATGGATGCATCCAAGGGTTGCTTCTTTGTGGAATAGTAAGGCTCATGCCGGTCTGATGAAAGGAAATCTCTGTTTCTAAGTGATTCGTTGCCTTTCAGACAGGAGAAGCGCTAGTTATCCAGGACCCTTTCAGGAGGGAGGAAGGGCTATAAAACCACCAGCAGCAGTTTATAATTCAAGGGGTTTCACTGTGCTTGGTAGTCAGTTAATGCATAGAAACCAGAGAAAATCCATGCTTTTCTGAAGAACAACCAATATGTTAATTTTAACTATTATATGAAGGGCCCAAATACAGCAAACTGCCATGAACCTTCAGGCTGTACAGTAGCTGATTGAAATCCCTGTAATTCTGTTGAATTTGGCTGAATTTTGCCAATGTGGACCAGCTTGTGTCCTGGCCCTCAGCTGATACAACCAAGAAGGATGAAGAGTCAGTCTGGTCAGTGAAGAAGGATGTGATCCCAAGAAGGCTAGCCACTTCAGATTTAACGGTTAATTTTATATTAGGGCGTGTCAGTTTTTCTCAGGCAGAGAAACTTCTCAATATTTGCAGTATACCTTGTGTTTGACAGGGCTAATGCCAAGGCCTTATCTGTAGTGTCAGTGTTCATGTTCCGCACAGCATACCTGTTGGTGGTTTTGTTGTTCTCCCTGCTTCTGTCTATGCATTGCTTCTGAAGAGACCGGAGTTTGAAAGCTTGCCTTTGTGTTAGGCCATCATTGTTTGCAGAATGCTAGAAATAATTTTATTGTTACCAAATCTGAGTTAGAGACCTAGATTCAGATGTAAATGTCTGAGCAGAGCAGAGGACAATGTTTCACGCTTAATTACAAATATCCTGTTTGTAGGATAGTTTTAGGTCTATACAAGCCCTAAAGAATTACTTCAATGTGGTTATATTTAATGTATCTATACATTTACCTTGCCAGAAAATATCTGATTAACTTGGTTTGGCATTTACATTCCCTGCCTCTGCACTGAAACTTGGTTGCAACAAATAATGTTGCTTAAAAATGTTTTCTGAGCAGTAAAGCTACTGATTGTGATTTTCCTTTAAAATTTAAAGTAGGAGAAACGCTGGGTTGCGTTTGTGTCTTGAGAAAAGCTTGCCAGTGACAATGTAGTCTCCTCTGTTGACCCATCAGGGCATTCATAGAGAAAAAGTACATTGGCCTCACTGGAGGGTTTTCAATCAGATGAGAGATCTGGGAGTACCCTGTACTACCAGACAAAGCCTTGGTAGCAACAAGCGATCCTGCCCTTTTCAAGCCTGATCTTCTACTTTTTATATCAGCAGCGTCTTAGATTGTAAATATTTGAAGATCAGGTTCTGCATTTGTGGCATCTTGATGTATACAGGGATTTTAAAAGTTTGTATCTGAGCAGGTGAAGGATAGGGCTTACCTCTAGTTTTATATAGGCTGCATTCGCAATATCATTAAATTGGGTTCAACTTTGGATAAGCATGGCACTACGCCATCTCCACCGGCAAGCTTAGTCTGACTGGGAGCGCGGCATGGAGTAGCAGCATCCTTTGTTGTCTGGGTGCTGTATGAAAACTGCATAAAGGAACATGAAACCAGAAAAACTTTTAAAACCACATGACTTCATGTTGTCCTCCAAAGTTAGAATAGATGACTACAGGTACTTCAGTAAGCTAGGAATGATTCTGAGTTCATATATCGTCTTAGCTGTTAAGAATTGCCTAATTAGGGCTTTGCATTGTTTTCTGGCTGAAATAAGGAAAAATTAGGTCATCTATGTTGAATTTTATAAATTTCAGTTAGCCAAATGAGCTTTTGAAATCTAATATCTGGGATTTGACAGCACAATATCAAATATCCTTTTGCCATATACAGATATCACTTAACATAGGAATTACATTGTATTTTTTCCTCTTTGTCTCTCCCTGTGACACGAAGAGGATAGAACGGGTAAGGAGTATGGAAATGTGACACAACTTTGTGCATCAGTGTATATGAGATTCTTGAAGCTTTGTAGTTAATAAGTATATCTAAAAGTATACCAAACTTTACCAAAACAGTTATTCAAAAATGTTCAAATGCATATTTTTGAAAAGCTATGGCTGTCACATATTTCAAATAATAAAAAAGCAAATTGCATTGTGTGCAAGGAGGTTGAGTAGCAATTACTGTGTGAATCCTAATTTTTATGAACAAATGACTGAAACTCCCTGCCGTAACACTGTGATTAATGTAGGGATTTTAGTTATTACATTTTAATTAGGTTATATATTCTTTTAAATATGAGGTCAATGTTTTGCTTGTTACTCTTCAATTGACTGAATTTACACATCCTGTCTGATAGGTCACTTTATCATTACACTGCCACTAAACTATTTATATAGACGTTATTTTAGAGATAAATCCAACTTGAGAAGACTTCCTTCTCAGAAACGATATTACATATTACAAAGGATGATGCCAGTCCTTGTATCGCATATCAGAAACATTAATACAATAAAAGATTATGGTTGTGGTGCTGGTTTTATGAATGCAATTTCACCCGGAATTATATTCTAAATGGTTTTTGTTACAGTAATATTAATTTGAAAGAACCAGCTATCTTAAATACAAATTTTACTGCATCTTTTATGTATCTTTTTATTGGGTATAGGAATATGAGTTGAATATGAGTCTTGTTTGAAAAGAATACACTGTGTAACTTCAATGTGCTGCTAGGGTCAAATTTTAGCTCTTGCTCAAAACCTTAGCAAATAATCTGTTTAGCCTATAGAAGAAACTATGTAGCTATGCTGTAGCTTTTGGGCTGCAGCAGTGTCTTTACTTATGTCCATATGTTTCATATAACTGCTTTGCTTATGCTGGTACACATCTGAAACGATCATCACCTGATCATTGATAAAGCCACCATGCACAGAGCTGGTTTCTGTGCAGGATGTGATGCATCTTCTGTGTTAAGGTTAGCAATATCAGGTTAGCAGCACTCTGCCTGCGCACCGCACGCGTACCATCCCTTACCCCTGCCTGCAGTCTGTGGATGCTGTGGGGGCTGCGTGGAGACAGGATCCCATGGACATCCCACATTTGCAGGACTGGATCTGGCCTCCTGGCTACAGCAGAGCACTTGGTCTCTTAGCATGGCAGAAGCTTCTCAGTCTTATGACTGAACTTCCCATCAATGCAGTCTCCCTTCCTTCTTGAAATTGTCTTTTATATATATAAAGAGCCCAAATTCTTGAGCTCAGCTGAAGCTCTTTGTGTATACTCAACCTTCTGAGCAGACATGGATTTTTTGATTATTGATCTGTTTGGTTTCCTCAAATCTCAGGACAGCTGCCCAGCTGTTGGCAGCTTGAAGGGGGGTCACACCAAAAGCTGGTGATAGTTAGAGAACTCTCTTCGTTGTGCACAAGAGGGACACCTCGAGCGTGTCTCCCTCCAAGAAAGCAATGGGAGCCCATCTGCTTGAGTTGCATAAAATGAAGTTGGATAAAACGGAATGTACTGCTGGGAAGAATCCCTTGTTAACAAGGTGTGATGCTCTGACGCCTGTGGGGGTTTTTTCAGTCTCAAATTTTTGTGACCTATATCATAACATGAGCTTTCCTCTGTCTTCTTTTTTTGTGTGTCTGTATCTTTTTTGTAATTTTTTTTCTTCAGAAAGATGCAAGTGACTTTTCTTGAGTTTTCCTTTTTAAAGTCTCCCTTTGTGCAAGGTTTACAGTCACACATGTTTTTCTCACATTTTCCTATTTTGTTTGCAAAGCTGGATGTTTTCTGAGTTCCTACCTTTACATGTGAAAGACAGAAATCGCATAGATATATAGTAAATAGAATTTAGAAGGAAGTTCTCTTATGGCTTACATATCTCCGGCAATTTAAGGACCCTTACTTAACATTCATAATTGCCTGCCTGCCCAGAAAGTATTAGAGTGGAGGAAATCAGGATTCTGGATTCTTGAAACTTACTTGTCGGCCTTTCCATTTTTTTCAGCCTGTTCAATAGATAAAATCGTAGCTGGCCCATTCTTTAGTTTTAACTCAGGCATGTATTCATCTCCCCCAAATCTGCAAATAGTTATTTATTCCACACATTCCTTTGTTTGATATCTTTGTTGATATTTAGGGTATTGGGTAATTTTAAAAACATGTTTTCTCTAAAAAATAAAAAGAAAAAAAAATAGAAGCCAGGAAGCTAGTCAGAGCATCTTGGTGACAAATGCTTCAGTGCCACAGAGAAGCTCCTGCTCTGTGTGAGCACTCTCTGGAACTGCAAGCAGCACTGCTGTGGTACTTGAGCAGTGAAACAGGCTTTTTATTACACTGAAAGGCTGGATTAATTCTTAACAATTTGTCAATCTGTGTGACTGTCCTGTTTCGAAGACCTGAGCTAATGCTTCTGCATGGCTCTCTAGCCTGTTCTGGAACTGTCCAAACTCACTCAAAGGGGCCTCAGCTCTCACTCAACCAATACTAAATGGCATTGACATATGTTCAGTTACATGTTTTGGATTTGAGTTTATTTTCGTTGAAATATTACTCTCTAGAAAATAACTTGTGTGTGCCTACCTATGTGTCATTTTTATTTGTATGCCCTTTCTTTGGCTTTAACTAAGCCCTGTAGGCTTTGGAATTGAAGGATTAAAAAATAACAATAGCAAATAAAAAGCATAATTTTATTTTCAATGTTGCTGGGTACCTCGTTCTATGTACCTCATTTATTATTTGCTAAATAGCCGTAGGCATACCAGCAACTCACTGAAGGAATGAACAAAAAATATGAGAACAGTGATTATCCTCTAAAATCCAAATTAAACAGGCTATTATCATTACTGCTTTTATGTCATTTCTCTATATTCTGTAGGTACCATCGTATCCCAAGCTACTTTTATTTGCTACAGTTCTGTAGTTAACAGCTGTAATGAGGAGGATTTAAATGTAATTTAATTGTTCCCCTTGAAACTCATGTGTATCCTGTGAGCGAGAAAACACTGTGCTGTACAACATACTCTTTACTGCAGGGTATCTTCACCCACAGGACCACTTGGTCCAGTGTCAATTCAAGTCAGTGAAAAGACTCCACTGACTGCCGGCAGGCTTTGGATAAGGATGTGTAAAATGGGGTTAGGCGGCAAGATAAACAAGAGATACTACATTCCAGACTATAGCTGCATTACATGCGTGCTAAATGGGGAGAGGTGCTGGAAACCCATTCTATCTGCTTGAAGATATTGTTTGGAGGAGTTTGGAGGATAGATGGCTGATAGACAGGTTTGGATCAGAAGCACTCAGAAAGTGTAGCCTCTTGATTTAGATCTAATTTTCCATTTACAAACTGAGTAGAGGCTAAAAACATTGTCCGCGTCTCTAAGTGGTTACGAGATATCACCTAGAGAGATTTTACTTTTTTCCCCTCCATCTTTCCTATTCCTGTTTTTCCTTTAATTATACTAAGATGCTACCTATTTCTTCAAAGTTTGAAAACTTTAAAAAGAACAAGATTTCTCTAGCTTCTTTTTCCCTGGCTGCTTTTTCTCTTCCTCCTTTTTCAGAGTGATTGGCCCCAATGTAACTGGGAGTTCTGATGATTATTAAGGTTTAGACTGAAACCACAAATTAATTGGACAGTGTGTCTTTATATTTTGATTTACTTAAAATGTTTGTTTTGGAGTTTTGAATTAGTTTATGCAAAGGAAAATTTATATATGCCTGGATAGCTGGCTACATGTGTATTTGTATACCTGGAGTTTGTGAGTATCAGTGGAATGAAGAGGAACTCTGTGCAGAATTTACCCAAAATTGGATAAGAATTTTTGATGTACTGCCTAGATACTGGAAATCTATTTGTTGAGTTGAAAAATGAATTAATCACCTTACAATTTAGTCTCAGAATAATTTCATTGTAGGTAAAACCTGTGAGTATTCTCTCATAAATATATTCAGCACTATCACTTTCATAGAAACAAGCACTGTCCATATTGATTTTGTTTACTATTCGTAATGATTCTGCAGACTTTCTTGTTAAATTCAGCTTTTCATAAATCTCTCCTAAGTTTTGAAAATATGGAACTATAGAAATAGATAAAGCTTACATAGGCCTGGAGGAAGCAGTAGACATAATTTTGCGCACAATGGCCTCTGTAACAGCAGTGTTTATTGTTTTCTAGACTATTTATTTTTCTGTTGTTGCTATCAAAAACACTTCAATTTGTGTTGTTATAGCATGTTCTAGGCCCCTTCATGGACTGTGGCAATGTGGAGTTCTACAAACAAATAACAAAATCTGGTATTTTAAGCTCATTTTGTCTTTTGGATTATAAGGGCTTTCAGATAGGAGCTTTCTTTTCCTATTGTGTCTAACCAAAGGTCTTGAACATTTTTGATCTCTTTTCTCCATGAATATTAATAAAGTGAAATAAGATTAATGGAAAAATTGTATATATATATAGTAGTAGTTGACTAAAGACTCCTCTTCATATTGACAACTTCCCATTTCTCGTAGCGTTTTGTTAAATAGTGTCCTGTTCTTCTGATACTACATTATTTACTTAGCATCCATGGTAGATCCTCTTCCTCTTAGTAATAGGCACAGTCAAGAGACAGGAATCTAATTCATTCCTAGAAGAAGGACCTCAACTATGTCATGGAAAAGATACCACACTTTTTTGTCTTAAGCTACAGTCCTCTCATGTTGTTACTGAGCATTCATTTGTATTATGTATCACTAAAGTTCCTTTCATTGTAATGTACTGTCATCATATGTGCATTGGAATGGATAAGCTGAGGAAATGTAAGTGAAGGGCTTTCAAGTACTGAGAAACAATGTAGGTATATAGGGGGCAAGTGTCCTGTGCACTGAAACAGATAAATTTGCTGAATCTCTGCTTACCAAATTGTAGAGTTTCAGAGTTGTCTTCAAGCCCTTGTTGTGATCCATGAAAGTCAGTGTTCTCATGCTACTTACTGCTGTAGATGTGGTATGATATTAACTTGCCAAGAAATGGGGGTTTTAAACTATGAGCCAGTTAAGAATGTAACAGCCTGTTTGAACAAAGAGAAGCAAGAAACACCATGAAATCCATTCATGAATTTGTTCTGTTATTACGCCAGTTTAGTTGGGTAGTTGGAAAAAAAAATTAAGAGAGGAAGTAAGTTCAGGCATTAAACACTAGCCCTAGTGTTCCAGAACTGCAAGATTATAGAGATCGTTCTGTTCAGTGAGAATGCTAAGAAGTGTTTTGGGATCTCATATGTACAAAACACCAGTTTACATCATTCTTTGTTAGATCGAGAGATACAATGCCTTTATTTTCTCCTTTCCCTTTACCACTGCCTTCCAGCATTCACTTTACATGAATGCTGGGCATTTTTTCTGTCTGTGGTATGGAGAGGAATGAATTTCAGTATTTTGATTTTGAAACCTTCTCTTACTCTGATGGTCCTTCACAATGCTAGTCACAGATTCCTGACGCTACATTGCAAAAAGTACTGAAATCTTTCTTGCTGTTTTAATTCTAAATGCATATATACCTGTATTAAAGCTCCCAGTTACCAGTCCCACAGGCAAGTTGGAGACTGAAAGAGAAGGGAGACTGCATTAGTGTTTCACCTCTAGCAGCGGCAGCCTGTACAGAGACATCGCTAGAAAAGTGTGAGACACTTGAACTGCTGTTGCCCGTACTCTGCCTGGTCTGTGAATAAATAGGTTGTCAATCTAGCACTTTAAACAAGCACTTTCTTCTTTTTTAACCTAGCTTTTTGACATTTTCCATTAAGCATACTGTAATAGAAAAGATGAGTAGAATTTCTCTACGCACCAGGAATAGCAACCTGTCTGCTTAGCATGAAGGGCCCTTTTCTGTGCTGTGACTGAGAGCTTCATACCATGGCGGATTACTTCTTAAGGTTAGATGTTGATAGCCCTCCCCTCTGTGACTACCTTACTCTCTCTGTGACTACCTTACTCTCTCTGTGACTACCTTACTCTGTGAGTGAATTCATAAGACAGCCAGGAGGTAATACGCTGCTCGGTGTGAGCTAGGACTGCAGAATGAAAGCAAGCTTTAACAATGCACTTAGTGTTAGGATATGCTTCGTACAGTGTGCGTTTCCAGCAAAGACCGTATGTCCAGCTGTGAGCACTGAGCATTGGCTGAGACTCCGAAGGCTCCTCAGTTAGGCACTTTGTGACCTTGTCCACTGTCAAAACCTGTTGAAGTGCATCAAGGCCCATTAGCCACGTGCAAACGCTGTGTGTGCAGAGGATGTTCATTGGTACTAATCATTGCGCACATGCACATGTAGGAAGATTTAAATAGAGATATTCTGTGCACTGCCTAAATATAAACTTTCTTAGAAGAAAACTTGTTACTAATAGATCATAGTGGAGCTCTGTTGTCTAGTTGGTCAACGGGCTGTTAGAACAAATTTTGGTCTATGTAAATGTTTGCTTGAAGAAAGACAGGCGTAAACAGAAATGCATATATGCACACACGTATGTACGGAAACACACATAACCATGCAAAATACCTAAATAGTTGTCCGTTACTTAAAGCTGTTTGGAAAGTTAGTACATCATTAATTTAATAGATCTTTTAAGGAAGACGTTATTGTCAGAGTACTTGGATCTTATGGTAGTCTACCGCTGGTTTTTTCCCTCCCTTCTGATATTTATGTTATTGAAACACAAAGTCTATCTTTGGAAGGCCACAGTTAAATAAACTCTATAGAGGTAGCATAGTGTTTCCTAGCAACATCATGTCTACAGCAGTGATGCTTGCTTCTCTTTTTAAGCTAAACACAGAGTCATGTCCATTAATCCCCAGCTGTACGTAAAACTTTTCAGAGATTTTGCTAGCTCCCTACTGTTCATGTTTTCATCTTGCTCATATGCTGCAAAGCAAACTGCTTCAGTGATTTAATCCTTTTCAGTGCCTCAGTATAAAGCCAACTGTGTATGTATATTCACAACTACTATTTGTTTTTCATTTAAAACAAATAATTTGTCCTACAGTACGATGCCTCCCCTCAGACATTATCATTTTGGCCATTCAAACAACCTGACAAATGAAAGAAATAAAATAAATGCCTTGAAAATATATTACCTGTTCTGCAAAAGTAAGTGCAATTTTTTATAGCTAAGATATGTAATGCCAAAATAACCTTACATTTAAGTGAAAGGGGCACTATATTTTTTTAATACACAACGGCATTGAAATAAAGCTTCTAGGACTTGTTTCTATCTGCTGATAGCTTTCTGTGTAAAATGAACTGAATGGTCTTGGCCCTGTTCACAGAGGTCTGGTATTTTACTCCTCAAAGCTTTGGTGGAGATCAGGCTGCTGTGCCAGTGCTAGAAATGATACAGTTCAGGCACCTTGGTAGGATAATGCATAGAAACTTTGGTTGCTGTTATCTATAAAGAACCTTTTCTGTGGGACAGCTGAGGTCTCAGAGGTCTCAGTCCAGCATCTTCCACAAGCCCAGCATTCATTAAAAAAAAAAAAAAAAGTAAAGGAAACTTTCAGGATTACATCAAAAATTAATGTGGCTGTGGACTGCTTAGTGCTACTAAAATTTAATTCATCACTATGAATGTATCAGGTAACAAGCCAGCGAGGAAAAGTGAAAGTGAATGCTTACATATTGTGATACCAGTTGTGTGAGTACCAGGGATACAAGGCAGCTCGCTTTCCTGCATGGGAAACTCCCGCAGCAGTGTGAAAACCAGTATGGGGTCAGAGGAACTACAAACTCAGAGCTGTGGCTTTCTGAACAGGTTTATAGAAACACACAGGCAGTCTAAATTAGTAATTTGTGGAAGGCTGTTCAACCTTTCAGCACTAGTATGAAAGCTGTGCTGGTTTGACAGTTGCTCATATTCCTGGTCACCTGCAGAGGCCAAGGGGCTCAGAGGCGACATACTGTCATCTTAGTCTTTCTCCAGTGCTGCACATCTGAAGTGGTGCTGCTCAGGCGAAGAAAACATATTTATTTGCTTTCAGGATATTTCCCACTGCTGCCTTCCTCACTCACAGCTGGTGAAAAGAGTGTCCACACTCTGGTAGGGTGCCCATTAGTTCCTTGGTGCTCTTAAAGTGCCTGGGGAAGGGAGTGGAGTACTTAATTAATAGTCACAGCTTGGGGTCACGGTGGCAAATGCAAAGGACTAACCCAGCCAGTTGGTGAGACCCGAGAGGACTGCAGCAGGTCCCTGCAGATCTTGATGCCGACAGTGACCCATCACTGCTGGTGGAGGGGAAAATGAGAGAGCATGAAGCTTTGTGAGCTGTTTTGAGATTAAATTTTCTGCCCAAGACCAACAGCAATGAGATTAATTATTCCATGTTCTCTGGTGGTTGTAGAGATGGCAGGATTAGACTGTATTTCCAACCCAGACGAGAGAGCTTGTGAGTGGTTGGGGTCCAACATCTATTGTCAGTATGGCAACACAGCCTTCTCCTCCTGCTCAGACTAATGAAAAGGTGCTATGAGAGGTCTGCTGCAGGACTCAAATCTTCTATCACCTCCACAGGCAAATACACATGCTTGTGTGGGTTGGGTATTGATGGATTTGATTGTATATACCAAGGCTGGAATTTGGTTTTCTTACCCTTTTTCATAATGAATATTCAGTAAGATACAGTAGTGCCTCCTGAGACTCGTTTCATTTCAGGAAAAAGCAGTTGAGGTATTCTATTACCTATGGCCATTTTGTTAGAACATATAAGCACCCTAGCTAATTAATATTGTTGTTCCTAATTCAGCTGTTGCTATACAATAAGTCACATCATATCCATAGTCAATTCAAAACATACATCTTTTGTGGGATATCTCTTCTAATGTGTCTTTCAGAAAGCATGAAACGTTACATCATAATATAAGCAAACAGTGTTAAATAAGTAGGTCTTTTAAAATGACTGTTGAAGGAGGAAAATATTTTCAAAACTATTTAAACTTTGTGTTTAGAGAAGCTCTGGAGAATTATGCAATGCACAATATAAAAGGCACTCTGACCATTGACATGCTTGTTGAAGAGGACATTCGCCCTCATATATGTGTATACGCACACATATAGTGGGAAAAATAAGCGGCTGTGATCTTCTGTCAAAAGACTGTAGTTTCTATTAACTCAAGATCTGAACCTTTACGGGATTCTTAAACCATGTATTATGGCTGATGGTAGGACTCCTCCTGCCTTTGGCTCGAGTTAGATCCCCATTTCTCTGAGGTATCCCCTTTCTTTACCCTCCCTCTCCACCCCAGGGCTGTGGCTCTGGGCCAGGAGAGCGTTTGTCCCAGCAGCAGGAGCGAGCCTTTTTGTCTGCACAGTAACGTTGTCAGAAGTCTGAGTGGCAGTGCGACTGAGTGTGTCTTGTACTTACCTTCTCCATTTCTTCAACCAGATGGCTGCCCCGATTTGTGCAATGGCAATGGGAGGTGCACGCTGGGTCAGAACAGCTGGCAGTGTGTCTGCCAGACCGGCTGGAGGGGGCCCGGATGCAACGTTGCCATGGAAACCGCCTGTGCCGATAACAAGGATAATGAGGGAGGTGAGCAAAAGTCTTTCAATTCGCAGTCCCTAAAGAACAGAGGGTTATACACGCTTTCTTCGTGAGTCATTTTCCTTCAGAAAGGCTTCGGCTGTCATTGTTGTCAAGCGGTGTTGTTACGTTTCTTTTGAAACAAATGAGACTGCGCGAGCTGTGGCCTTGTGGAGAGACGTGACCCACACCGCCTGCGTCGGGAGCGGACAGGCAGACTCAGTGCCACTCCACATCCCACTGAAGCCCACGGGGGAGAGCATGGCCCAGCAGACCAGAACTTTTTCCTGTGGGCTCTTGGCGCGCGTGAATTGCGGCAGAACTTACCACGCCTGTGTGCACAAGCATAGCGGCTGATAGAGCAGGATATTTAGCAATTTTTTTTCTGCTCTGTGCTAGAGGCCAGGGTCGTGCTGTCATGTACACAACCTGTGTAAGTGGTTGTAGCTTGCTGTAATATTGCACAGTTCATGTGCCAGACTTTAAAGGGCTGAGTGAGGTGCGCTGAACAGTCATATATGGTAGGGCTCTGAGATCCCAGTTCAATTTTCCCTCTCCTTTATCAGGCACATCCCTATTAAATATAGAATTTGTGTTCTGTGTTTACCTTTAAAGATAACTTTAGTTTATCTTCTTTTGTGGAGCCTTCCATGGTGTATTAGGCTATGCTGGGCTGAAAGCAGTTCTGAGAAGTTGTGCCATCTAAATAAGATTGCTTAATCTATCTCCTTCATTTGAAGTAGCTTTCTTATACCTTTCATTACAATGTGTTTAGTAAGTCACATAGATTCTTTTTCACTTACTTCTGCTCTTCATTAAAAGTCACACATCAGACACAGCTTTGAGACTCCTTCACTTTTCTTTGGCCAATAATTAATCTAAAGAGCGCATCTGTTGTTTGCTGATTAATAAATGTTTTACTCATGGTATTTCCTAAAACTGCAAAGAAACATTTGGCTTATTTGAATGGCTGCTTCTAGGGTAAAATTGTTGCTAAGATGAGTGCTTTAATTTTATATAAAATTTCAGGGTGTAGAAATTGCTCTCAAGTCCCAAACTGACGAACTGGTATATTTGGTTTTGGTTACATGGTATTAACCACATCTGAATATCATCCACTAGTTTTATTCTGTAAATCCTCTGTTAGTTCCTTCGTTTCACATGTGATCAGTGCTTACAGAAATATTTTAAAAGAGCTGGAGCTGATTCAGTTTCAGAAAACTGGAGCTTGCTTTATAGCTGTTACTGAATTGTAAAGAGCAGAATCTAACTGCCAAATTACATTATTTGGCATTTCACTATACAACAAAACCTACTAAACTTGTGTTAAGATGCAATCTAAGAAACTAAAAGGTGAACTGCTTTAGGTTTGCAGCTTTTACAGGCTTTGAAGCAAAATTTGAAAATGGATGTATCATCAGATTTTCCTCAAAACAAGACATGCGTTTGGAAAACATTATTAGAAATACTGGAATAAGATGTTTACTTACTTATCCAAGACAACATTCTGCACTTGTAAAACAGATAGGCAAACAAGGGAAAAAATGACCAGTGAGACCATTCAGCTGCTCATACCAAGTTAAAATTCCAGAATTCTAAAACTTAGTTCATGGAAGGCAAGTAGTAGTTCATTGAAGTCAAAGAATATATAGAATAAATATGCCATACAACAGACATGTAATATTAATCAGCATTACATGCAAGGTGCATGGTTCCTGGTTTACCATAGTCGTACCTGAAAGAAAACTGTTTGGTCTAGCTGAAAGCTAGACAGATTAAGGGGAGAACTCTTCAGACATTCTCAATGCTTGCAGGTTGAAGTTGTTTTTTTCCAGAGGCTGGAGAGATTACTGCTCATTGCTTCTTGTGGGAGTGTAGATAGTTTGAAAATCTATGCCTGTTCCAGGGTCCAAACAACCTGAAAAGTCCATTTGACCCACACATTTTCACATGGGGATTTTATGATAAAGGCAGAAATGAATCTCTTGTCTTCTGACCCTTATCTCAGTACTTTAATCCGATGATCATTACTACTCTCTAATAGTCTCATCCTTATTACGTTTCTGTAGAGTTTTTCTATAAGGGAGCTTAGGTGATGTTCAACACCTGTTCAGCGAGTTGTTTCCCCACATACTTGCAAGGTATACCTGAAAAACCGAACAGACAAACTCTTTGATTCACGGTTTTGTACACGGCGCAGGTGGCGCAGGCTGAGTTACCCACAGGCTGTGTGGCATTGCAGTACTCTTCTGGCGCTCTCGTGCCTTGGTGATTTTTGCTATTTCAGTTTGCTTCATTGTATTTTGAGTTTCAGATTTCTTTGAGATGGCATGGTGTCCTTTCCAATATGCGCTGTAAGGACAGAGTCATTGTCGTTCCATCAGTTTGTCAAATTGTCAGTCACAAGAGCTACAACAAAACTTAAAACTGAACATAATGTTAATCACTTAGTATCTTAGAGTGCAGTTCTACCTTTGCCTTAAGCTGTACTACTCTTTATGTGTCTGGCTCACTACACATCTGGCCAGGAACACATCCTGTGACCTATATGTTTATTAATGCTATCACAGGGGAGACCAGAGGAGTGTGCAGGAATGGAGAGGAAGGAAGGGATGTGTGCTGTGTGCTTCAAGATGCACTTTTATGTAATTGTGACTGTATATATAAAGGTACAGATAGAATTAAGTTTTCTCATTAGACAAAGCTGAAAACTGTACTATGGGAATCAATATTAAAGATTCAGCTAGTTACCAGAACCCCAAGTTTCACATGAAACACAAGATTATTGAAAGTTAAAGAAATCGCCTCTCCTCCCAGTCTCTCTTTTCATTTGAAACTCAACGGAGTTTATTTGCAGCAAAATGTTGAACTCATTTGCTGCTCCATTACCAACATTGCTCTGTTAACATAAGCAAGTAGTTCTGGAGTAGTACTGAGGATGCAAGCTGTTCTTTCGAAAGGCAGTAGGGTAGCTAAAAATATAATTTTTTGCCTGAATGAAATCCTTATCTGGACAGCTGAATCTCCTTCCTTCTCCGCCCATCTATTCATGTTGTTAAAATATAGTTGCTTCAGAGTGTCACTGAAATGCAACTATCATTTTCTGTCTTCCATTCTTCCCCATGCGGCAACAGATTTAACATATTTTGGTGCTCTTCCGCTGTTCAGCCATTCTTATTGCAATTGTATCTCACAATCAGATTCAAAGGCCTTAGGCCAAGTCTTCATTTCATGGATGTCAAGAAGAGCATTGCCACTGACTCCAAAGGGATTCCCATTTGTCCTGTTTTGTCTTTATTATCTGCCACAATGCGAATTCCATACCATAGTTCAAAAAGAGAAAAATGAAAGATTATACTTAATGTTTTCTTTCAATTTTAGATTAATGCCCTTTAGTTGGTTTATTCCTAGAGGAGGCAGATGTGTCCCTGTCTCGTTGAGACTTACAAATCTTCATTTTAAATGAGATGTCAGGGTGTATTACTCACATAAATAAAACAGGATTCCAGACCAGAGAGAGGAGAGAGTGTCCAGAGCTGTTGTACTCTCTTAGAGCTGTTCAAATAGAGCTGTGTCTGATCCGAGGTAGCACTGGCAAGTTCACCTGTATTTGTCCTTACCATTACATGTCAAATCTAGATACATGTCTAGATATGGGCTTAACTGGGTCTTCTTGGGGGGGAATGTTGGTGTTACCAAGGATGAGGATAAGGCTG
>NW_009234919.1:0-8570 GCF_000690835.1 Fulmarus glacialis | reverse complement strand
GGGGGGGGGAGCAGGGGGAGCTGGGGCTAAGTACTTCAACACCTTTTGCACACACAAACTGCTATCAAATAACTGCATCAGTACTGTACACCTCACTATGACACTCCATTACCTCTGTAACTCAAGATCTCAGTATGTCATAGACTTTTTTCCCCCCTTAGAAATAGTAAGAACTGGTCTCTGTATTATAGCTCACAAGCAGACACTGGACAGCTTAAATCACCTGAACCAGAGTTGTAGAGCAACAATGTTGCTCCCCCAACCCTTCCACCAACACCTTTCCCTTCCCTTCCTTCTCCTTCTAGATCCCTTGCCATTACATCCCATGCCTCTCCTCTGGCCTTCTGTATTATTAGAGACATTAGCGCCCACATGCACACAAGCTCCACTAAGCTTAACGAGCTGTAACGGCTTGGGCTTTACTCTGTTGCTGCTGGCATGTCTTTCTAATGTGCTGTGCGACTCACCAGCTGGAAACTGGTGCCACAGAGGCCCCAAATCCCCGTTCTCTGTGGTATTCACATTGTATACAACTTAATGAAACACAGAAATAATTTGTCCTCAGCTTATTAAAGAAATAAGCTAGGATGGCCATATTTTGCACTGTACCTTTGTGAGCACATTCATATCCTCACAGAGTTTGGCTAGCAGTATTTTTGTGTAAAATCTAGAAATAAAAGTTCTAAGTTGTCTTCATACCTAAGATATTTTTCAGTTTACAAAACTCAACTGTTGAGCTATAACTCAGAAGCAGTCATGCTTTTCTTGAAAAAGAAATCTTTCCCCATACCCAGACTGGATTAATCTACAAAAACATGAACACTCTCGTGGCTTAGTTTCAAAATAGAAAATTCACAGTTAAGAGCTGAGGTTATGCTTTATTTTATCATTTTAGACAGTGAAAGCAGCTGTAGGAGCATCTTCAACATGCAAGAGATCCAATAGTATCTAATGCGGTTTCAAGAGATAGGGCTGTGGTTTTCAGCATCGCTGAAAAGAGGGGTAAAATGCAGTTTCATAATAATGGAATAACTGAGATATGACGAGAGTGTAGGCTTTCAGCAGAACTCCCCTATGAGAAATTTTTTTTTCCTATTACATCTTGGGTTTTTTCCCTCCACCTGCTTCTGGTAAGCAACTTAAGTTCTCATATTGATACAAACCAAAACTCAGCTGTGGCACTGTGCCACCCCAGTCATGACGGCAACAACATGGGAGGAGACAAATAATGGCATCTTACTATAGGGAGATCCAAATCCCCACAGATCTTTTTCTCTGGACATAACTAATTTTCTCCTGCAGTGTCACTATCAAAACCTTACTCCATGTGGCACCTAGTCCTGTAAATTTCCATTTTTGGTCTGTGCATTACTTTAAGGAGTCTGTGAAAGGTACGTTTAAAAGCACATAAAAGTCTCCTACAGAGAAGCCTATACCTCCACTGAAATTTTAGTTTAAAGGGGATTTGCAAGTCAGAAACAATTAGAAAAAAAAAATACCATTACTGTATTCTAATCACATAATGAGACCCAAACAAAAAAGCTTCACTTCCTTGCCCCGGTGGGAAGCTTCCTCCTTCTGAATGAAGCTCTCACTTTTTAAACAACACACCCTTATGCAAACATTCTGAATTCATACAAATTATTCCTAAACATTTCCTCATTAAACACTGAAGCTCTTCCCAAAAAGAAACACACTGGTTCACAGAGACATTAATTCTTCTGTATTGTCACTTCTACTTGAACTTGGGTTTCTTCTCTATTTTATTTTTGTTTTGTTTGTGGTTTGGAGGGTTGGTGGTTTTTGGGGTTTTTTTGTTAAACCTATGTCTCTCATTAGCTTTCTCAACAGAAATATTCAAGTCAAAAGAGCTGAAGTTGACGAGTACTATTGTTTGAGAAACCTTACATTTCACCGGCAGTTAAAAAACACAAACAAGAAAACTCCTGCTCTCCCAAAGTCTTGTCCTCCACATGGGAGCAAACGAAGATTTTGGAAACAATGGAGGAGTATGATGGGGCCAGAGAGCACAACCAACAGAGGGACTGATAAAAAAAAAAAAAAACACAACAGTAGAAAGGGTGCATTCACTGCAAACCACAAGTTGTATGAAAGGACAATGAAATAAGTTCATTATCAAAGGATAAGCAAAGCCAAGAACACAGCAACATTTAGATAGGAATTTACCCTCCGTATGAATAGATGCCTGTCCTTTAATAGTAAACACTTGCTAAACAAGTTTCAGAAGGTATATAATGAGGCCCCAGTAATAATTATGTTTTAAAGCCTTATTCATCTACATGACAAGTTTAACTTCAAACAATTTTTAGATTGATCTAGCTAAGGCAGTGAAACCTCCCCTCTTGGGAATTCTTCTAAAATTGGCTTATTTTAAATAAATCTAAATTAGCACATCCACACACACTTCCTACTACTAAATTAAAATTTAAATTTCATTATTTTCTCACATTAATAAGCTCTAACATAAATTTCATGACTGAACTAAGAACACAAGAAAAGCACCACTAAGACAAAAAGTTCTAAAGCTCCAATCTGTGACATTAGCAGCTCGAACAGAGCCACCCACGGTATCTAACACTGCCTGCCAAGTCAGCTCTTCATCTGGCCAGAAAAGAGTTACAATTTTTTTTTTTTTCCTAGACTACATACGAAGTCATCAACTTGATTCCCTATAGGCAAATCTGCGCTGTAAAACCGACATAGTTTCAAAAGTATATTTTCAAGCTCCCCAAGATGACATGCTGAGATTAGTTTATTCCTCAAAAGACTGATGACTTAATTTTTGCTCTGCAGCCCCCTTGTTTCAGTCACACCCCACTACAGGTTGGAAGTGACATAATGAGACAAAATTCACATATTGTTTAAACATAGGGTCTTTAGACATATTTTATGGAATTATGTATTATGTGATTTAACTCTTCACACAGGTGAAAGAGTTAACATTAAGCATATTCTCCACGTTCTGATTATAAAGCAACTTGTACATTGGAATGCAATCAGGTTGTTGCCACAAGAGCTGTGGAGCCCAAAACAGTGCAGGTGTATGTAGTTATTCCATATCTCTGAAAAGTTAAATATTTTAACACTTCTCTCAAAGATAGAGACTTTCACAACCGCAGAGCTATCATGGCATATATTAACACTGGCATCCAGGCCTTAACAACTTCACTTCAGGCCATAATAATAAGATCACATACAACTTAAGCTGGCATAAGACAGAACTAGCACCGAAACAGAAGTCCTGCCTTCACGCAGCTGTTCAGTCTGTCCTATGATCCCAAAACTTGCATTATCATGAGTGTTCCTGCAGAGAAGCAAAGCACCTAAAACTAGGACGAACATGAAGGCAAGGAATGAAAGGGACTTGGCTTTACTTGGGATCGGTCTGCCCAACAGTGCACAAGGCAGCCTCCCACACTAACGCCTGCAGGACCATTTCTTTTTGCGTCAGGGCTAGATTAGGCTAGTTTAAGATGAATGTAAAACTACAGGCTGACACACAGACAGCTTCTAAATCTACTCTCAGCAACAAAAAGTTTTATTTTTCAGTTGCCTGTTTAATGAAGGTTGAATGGAGACTAAAACCTACAACAAAGACAAAACACTACTGAGCAGCACTGGCAAACAATAAAAGAGGACAAACAAATCACAACATAAGAGAATGAACTACTCTTGCCACATCTGTGATTAAAAAAAATACAAACAAAATTTGGCAGCACTGTGGACAGCTCAGTGAGAACCGAATTCAAAAGACAACGCTGATGGCAGCAAGAAAGAAAAACATCAAAGCAAGCTTTGGACTGACTTGATCATGCCACTTATCAACAGTACTTTCCCACCTAAATCAATGGTTTGCTTCTACCTTGGCTGTGTCCAGTTTTGTGAAGTCATACAGTTTAAAAAAAAACCCCAAACTCTTCTTTGTAGAAAGCCTGGTCACCAGGTATCACACTGCTTCACAGCTGCAGCAAGGCTATAAAGAAAGATATTTAGGAGAAATATTTTTCCTTAATACAAAATGCAAAGAGAGACTACAGAAACAGATAAAATAACGCTCATACTAAAACTTTTTATTTAAAAGCGCTAAGTTTACTCTGAAAAGAGAATAGTAAAAGCAAAACAAATTAAAATGGGGAAGTTAAAATGAATTGCATTAACCTATGGTGCTCACTAAACACACTGAAAGACACCACCTATCATGAGTATACAAAAATATGGGTATCAACTCAGCCTGAGGATTTGAGAAAAACACTTCCTGAACAGTACTAAAAAGTCTCTTCGAAGCACTACTTTTTAGAAATGGCTACCAAAGAGAACTGTGTACTAACAAATTACAACTCTGGTGTAAGACATGAGATACACTATAGAAGTCCAGTCTATCTGGGGATGATGCTATTCAGGTCTGTCTTTTACTTTTCCCAATTTTGATAGCATAAAACGGATAAGGAAAAGTTTAAGTTCAACTTTGGCTATTACAATAAATGGGAAAAGAAAATGAAAAAACCCCTTGCACCAAGCTGAAAAGTGCAGCACTTCCCTAGTTGATAGGATAAGAGAGTTTACATGCTAGTGAGCTGCTTTGTGTGTGCATCAGAAAGGATGCATGATACTAAAGCAAATTAATTGGACAATGCATGGAACAGATCCCTATCCACAGCCACTACAGTTAAAACTACGTAATATTTTCCAACAGCTATTTTTTTCTAGTTCATAACTTACCAAAAATAAGATACTGAAGGTTGACTTTTCTTAATTTTCAAATTTAGAAATGTATTCTGGTGGTCTGAGTATTAGAAATTCCGTCACTAAAAATATGACCAAGTGTTCCACTAAAACTTGAAATAAGGAAGGCAATACACAACAAAATTTTGACAAGTCTTGCAAGTTTTGTAAAGCCATTGTCGGCATATGCTTAGCTGACACAAACAAGACTTTCATTACACATGTAAAGTTCCTAATTAGCAAGAACTGTGTATGTTTGCAAAGCCAATTTAGCAGATAGAAGTTTACCACGTTCATCGACTTGATCCCTGCAGTTTCTGGAAGGCCAAAAGTATTTAGAAAGGCTGTTTTCTGAAATGGAAAAATCTTTCCCTCCTATACTGTTCAAAGTGCGTAGAAGAACAGACCATCGTATGATAATCTAAGACATATTTTCTTTTACAGAGTTAAAGCATTTAACTCCCTTTCCCACCCTTCCATGAAATAGAGGAAGACTGGTGGTCATAGCAGTGCAGGAGAGGGTATACAAATTCTGAAAACAGTACTTCCCTGGAAGTCAGGAAGGTTTGGCTGTTCCTCTAAACTCTTTCTATATGCATTACAACACACCACTAAGTATACATGAGGACACAATGATTCTGCACCACATTTTAGGACTAGAGAGTCCTCAAGTCACCATTCAACCATCGCAGATCTTCAAGAAAATATATGGGAGTTAGAAACAAGTACACACACTGAAAAACAACAAGAAAGATTTAAAAGTTTCAAGTCTGTTAACAATTTCAAAGAGGTAACTTACAACTAAACAACAAGTGAGAAAATAACCTTAGTTTCACTAGTTTGATGCAGAGGGCTAAAGTTGTTTTTTGTGTTAAGAAAAAAAGGTTATATTTACATGCAAAGCCATAACTCCCTTCACAAAGTCACTCTTTTTCAGACAACTGCTGCTTCAACAATAAATTAAGACCTTGAGTAGCAGGCAAAAATCAAATATCCTTTCAAAGAATAAAAAGAAAATCTATAGCGTGCGAAGTTTAGAATTTATAAATACATGAATACCAAGCAGTGTAAGTTACAGAAGTTTATGCAAGGTTTAATCACTTCTTTAAACTGAACGACAGTGTTTTTATTATGCCGCTTTGACATTTTTCTGTCCTTCTATAAAAAGATATACCAAAATGTAGCAGCATCAAACTTCTTTTTCTTAACAACAAAAAAAAAATTCTCTTGTATTTTCAGATTTTTTACTTTTCACAGTTTCTTAAAGGCAAAAAAAGTGTATGGGTGCAATGCTTCAGCAAATGCAACACCAAGTCAAGAACTCAAACAGTATTTGGGAAAAAGGAACAGGGATCATAGGTTTCCTAAGCATGAAAACAGTGATTTCATGATGTCCCCCTCTTGTATAAAAAACATCTTACTCCCCATGTAACAGCATGTTTGAACAAAGTTTCCACATTCAGCAGCAATTTTTTGAAATTAGTCAGATACAGCCTCCTAAATTGCTTTATACTGTTTCCAGAAAAAGAATTAAGATTAAAATAGCAAACCCTGTGGCAAATTGAGCGATTACATTGGCACGAGGCCAGCACCACAGGCACCCT
This sequence comes from Fulmarus glacialis, assembly GCF_000690835.1. Classification (NCBI taxonomy): domain Eukaryota; kingdom Metazoa; phylum Chordata; class Aves; order Procellariiformes; family Procellariidae; genus Fulmarus; species Fulmarus glacialis. Next base: position 2,223 of record NW_009234919.1, on the reverse strand, counting down.
CAGAACAGGGTTGGCTGCAGTGTCCAGTTTGGCGACGGGAGCTGGAAGAGCAAAGTAGCTTGTACGCATCAGCAACGTTTGGAGAAGCAAACAGCGGCAAGATCTAAGTTACAGATGTGGACGGAGCATTTAAGGGGTGTCAAGGACGTGCTGACAGACATATAGAGGCTGGAGTTCTTGTGCATTCACAGCAGCTGCGGCTCAGTTGTAACTGTTGTTGTAAATCACACTTCTTGCTCATTCCTCAGAACAGGATTTCAGCATACATTCATTTAATAGGTATCAGATTAACATACGGAAGGGGACTTTCACTGGCAGCTCACAGGCCACACGTAGCCTTACACAAGACAACTAAGCATCCTGCTGACAGTCCCCGTTTTCAGACTGGTTCACAGTACAGCCACGCTCTCTTAAAAAAACTCTACTCAAGTGCCCTGCCTTATGATTTGGTGTGGAACAGGAAGCTGTTTGGACTGCTAGAAGCCAAGGCTCTCTGTGGATGATTTCACAGGAAGGAAACAGAGAGTCTTACGATGTGGAGAACAACTCACAGCTCATACCCCAGAACAGACACCACCACTGCCCAGCTCTGTGCAGGGGGAAAGGGCTGAGCCACAGAGATAAACTAGGAAGTAAACAAGATGGAAGATGAGCTTGGCTGGAGGGAGCAGGATAGCAGAAGCCTGAGACACACACCAGTAACATGTAGCGACCTAGGACTCAGTAGAACTATAGTGTTTGTTCTATCAAGAGCCCGAGGTGAACAGAGGGGTGTTCTGGTAAAGGGAAAATACCCTTAAACACTGAACGTGGGTCCCTGATGGTAAACAGCAGCCACCGATGCTGGTGCCATGGAAGTAACATCATTCTGAGTGAAAGGGAGAGCGGCAGGATCAGACAGAGAGCAAATAAAGGAAGATAAAGAGACTCCCACATGTAAAACTTCTCTCAGCCCATACACTGGCAATATTTTCAATCATTTAGCTCCTTACGTATAACTTCAAAAAAGATGTATCAATAGGAGGTGAACATTAGCAACAACAGCACAATTTGAGCACCATGAATACCTGTGAACTGAAAGTACAGCTGTACCTGAGCAAGCGAATCTGACACTAGAAGCCACCAAATGGTTACATCAATAGTCACACATAGTTATTAGTACTGAAATGTGCAAATGATGTTATACGTGAAAGCAAAATCTTCAACATCAGTCTGGATACACACAGCTGGAGAGACCTTACTGGTGTGTCTAGTAAAAGTCTTTGTGCATTGTAGAAAGAAAAGCAAGAAAGAAAAAACAGAGGAGCTGTACTCTAAGAGGAAGACAATCATCCTGATTGTCCTTCTTGATTCTTGTCCCTTCAAGAGAATCAAATCAGAGAAAAAAAGAAGCCAGCACCTAGCTGTGGTGTTAGGTGAACGCTCTTACAGTAGAAGCATTTGTAAGAGAAGCAGTAAAAGACATCTCAGCTACAGGTCCTATATTTCACTACATTATTCTTTGCTAGATTATCCCTCTAAGAGAAAAGATTTTACGCAAAGCTGTTGAGAACAGTAATATAAAATAAAGTTCCACTTATTTTGAAACTTTTCTAGAAGAAAACTAGGTACCAGTCACCCAAACATCGTCGTTTCTACGCAAGAAAAGAATTCTCACCACAGAAACAGCCTAACACTAAAAAGAAAAACACTGTCCCATATTAACTGCACAAACTCCCACAGTATTAACCTATATTTCCCCTAAATAATATTAAATGTCCCTCAGTGAGTTGGTAACCTTTCTTCTCTCCACACACATCTTTCCTTTGCTCCCAGATTTCATTACACGATGGAGCCTGAAGACATCTAATGAAGCTGATAACCTCTTCCAGCTCTGCCAACATCTGGATACGGTTTACCTACATTTAAACAACACAAACTAGTGCAGCACAGTCGTTGACAAACACGCTGTTAGCCAAACACGGCCACAGCGGCCTGAACTTCTGTGCACGGCGAGACGGGTATCCCAGGCTAGCCCAGGAGGATGCAGCCGCTACGAGGATCTGGGAGGGAGGAAATGGAGACCCCAGTCCACACCGCGCTGCCAGCAGGAGGCTGAGCTGGCAGGAACAACCAAGCGCTGGCCTGGGGAAGGCAGCACGTAGCGCACAGCCGAGGGGACACCCCGGGGACGTAGCGGCGGCGGGACGGGGAAGGGAGGGCGGAGGGGGGATCTCTGCCGTC
>NW_009234918.1:3053-11194 GCF_000690835.1 Fulmarus glacialis | reverse complement strand
GGCTAATCCAATCCTTTGTATCCTTTCTGGGAACACTAACATCTTTCTCAGCTGCATGAACATATAGACGTTAGACGTGATACTGGTCAACAGCAATCTAAACAAAATGCAGATCAATGAAATTATTTCCTGTGGTAGGATTAATAAAGTAGTACATCAACCCTGTTATAGACATTTGGTTTACATCTTTTCTAATTCAATCATGCCAGACCTGTGGGAAAGTGAGCAATGAACTTGTCGTTTTATGATGAGAGGTTATTTTCCAAAACTGTGCCTACTATGTGGTCTGACAACAGCCGCTTGGGGAACCTTGGGATTGACTATCAGATGGCCATACCACACATTTCAGGAACTGCCCTTGTGGCTGGAAGTCTGCAGCATTTCTGGCTCTCCAATCCTCTCTTAGTAGTTATGCACCCGAAATCTGAGGTGTGTGTGCATCTGAAAATGTGAGGTTGGGTAAAGGAAAACTGCAAGTCCAAAAGAGCCTTTGGCTTCCTTGAAGTAACAGGATGTTGGTCAGGGCAGGTCATATGCTTCAGAAATGAAAGAACAAGAGCTGAAAGGAGCTTTTATCCCTTGTCCTGAGCTTCAGAACCACCTGCTAGCATTGCTACTTGGTGATGCTATCATAAAATTAAGAGCCTGCCAGCATTTTATTATCAGGGGACATAACTGAATCTTGCACATTCCATTTGGGCAGGAACTTCACATACATTTGAGATCCAAATATCGTTTTGAGTCCCAAGTTTAGCTTACAAGTGTTTTACTGTAAATGGAAGAAAAATCTTGCTTTCATACCAGCTTTATGCAAATGCTGTGGCAGATTTTATTTTATTTTGTGATGCTTTTGGCTTGCTTGTACTATTTATCTGTGTACCTATTTAGAGCAACACAGCATGTAATTCATTTAAGAGTACCGTGGCTGGAGTTTTCCTTCTCTTTCTGGATGATTTTGCATAGATGGGGAATCTCTACTAGTGATCTGTGGAACCAGGACTACTCTTTATCTACACTTTGGATATTCCTCAGATAGGAGGAACTCTGGAGTCACTACGGGATTTTGTCTCTTCCTGCCATTGAAATGCTCTCTGAGGGATGCACTCTTCTAAGCAGGAAGGGAAGTCTTTGCTAGCACACCTTTATGCCAGAAAAATGGAAGGGTCTGTGTCAGGAGGAATGCAAGGAGTTTCCTTAAAGAAAGCCTGAACATCTGGCAGTTCCTCCAAAATCTATGAATTTTGCAGACTTGAAGTCTGTAGTCATTTCTATGGGAAAAATTCTGGACAACTTTGCAGAATAAACTCTGGAGAATTTCTGTGTACAACAGGAGTAGACACAGAAGAAAGAAATTTTTTAAAAACTTAGATTGAAGTTCTTATTGCATATGATTTGCTAGCAGTACTGAGTTCTTAAAGTTACATGGCTTTGCTAGACTACAGTCAAAGGCTGAAGTTATCTCAAACTCTAGGAAAATATAAATGAAAGTAATTAGATTACTTTAATCTTTGAAAGCGCCCAAGGCCTTAAATGTTTGTTTTATAAATGTTGTCTTCTATTGTAAGCATTAGTGTGGGAGTTACCTGCCAGACATGATGTTCATTTTTCAAACACAGCTAATAAAATATTTAAACATTTTTTAAAACAACAAACAAACCAACCTCCTTGAAATAAGGAGGCATTAGCATAAGTAAGCATCATGTAATTCTATCATGAAATATGCAAGGGAATTTTTCCTCTTGGAAAGATAATAACAACTGCTCATTCTTGTTCAGGTAGTTCCAGGTTTGAAAAGGGTCTGTGTCATTTTGAGAGTCAGTAGCCTTCTTTTTAGCAATGTTTAAGACCCACATGTAGGTCCATCTAAAACTATGAAAACAAAGATCTCAAAACTATGTAGAAAGTAAGATCCAAGCTGGAACTGGATTTTACAAGTGGCCTTCTTAGATGCAATGAAAAACTAAATAACACGCAGCGCTGTGGAGAATCTTGGATCCAAATTTTGAACTGCCTCATAGACCTCTGAAGCCTGAAAATACACTTTTTGATGTGGGGCTTTGCAGTAAGTACTTTTATTAGAAATCCGTGGCTTGGAACCACAAAATAACACTATTTGTACGTTATCTTTGCCTCCATAAAAATGGAGGCACTTCTGTGTTGGCAAACTCGAGATGCAGGCTAACATGTTCTGGACAATCTGGTAGAAACTAGATAAATCTGATTGCAAAGACAAATCAGTCCAGCACTATTGCTGAAACTTGCCTGACACAGGCACACTTACTGAGTACAAATCACTGGATCACAGCAATAGACATGAAAGGAACTTTTATTCCAGACTAAGCATCTTTTCCTCAAAAATGAAAACAAAGTTATTTAAAAGAAGAGACACTGATATAGATCTTAAACTACACTGCTGAGCAATTCTCTTTTCCCCCTAACATGTTATTGTTGCCTTCACCCATAATAAAATAAATATGAATGACTGAATGCAGAGAAGGCCACCAGAAATTTAACATTTTTGTTATGTTGCCTGTGGGGAGAAATTAAAAAACATGTAGGAAGGTGAGGACCCTGCCCCTCTGACTTGCAATAGGCGCTGGACCAACAAGTCCCCTTGGTGCCTCTGAGATGTTTCTTCTGTCAGCCAACCTTTCACAGAGATGTAGGAACTCTCAGGTCTGAGCTTCATCATACAGATGAAACTGTTCTGAACTCTGTATGGATATTCACATTTTCTTGACATTAATTTTTCTATTTATTTTTTCAGAACTTTCTTTCCCCAGAATATTCTCAGCTGGAAAAGCAATGTGAAAGCAAGAACACCTGTGAAATTTGGATGGACAGATGGATTGGATTTGTCATAAATCCAATATTGTCTTTTTTTTCCAAAATGGAAGGGGTGGAATTTTCCAAGACACATAGAATTTTTAGGAGCAAGTATTTTCATTTATGCTTCCAATCTCTTCAGTACTTCTGCATTTTCCTCCCATAAGCAATTCCGGTGTAATGACTTTACAGGAGCAGAATATGTCACTCTCTGGAGAAGCAAACTCTCCTCTTTGAAGGAAAGAGTTCAGAAGACATTGGTAGGCTGAAACCTTGGGGGAGTCTATTCCTTTTTATGGCTTATTCTCATAGAGAGGTGAATGACTTGCCTTTTGAAATGGCTATTTTCACGCACAGGCTTACACATCTACTCCTAAAACAGATGACATTTTCTTTGCTCTACATGCTGCACTACTTCCAAACAGGATAATATCTAGTTTGAATGTTTTTTTCATGGATTCCTTTACATCTTTATGTCCTTGAGGCATTTTCTTCCTTGGTACCCTATTTGATGACCATTTTGCATGTATAAACCTCTTGCCTACATCTTACCCGTATTTCCTAAAATCTTTTCCTTTTTCCAGAACTGCTGTTCAGTTTTTCACCTTATTTTACTGCCTCCTATTGTTGACATTTAAGTCTACAAACTTCTTAACTGGCTACTGCATCTTGGCCATGCTAACCTTTGCTGCCCTTTAGAAGTCCAGTGAATTTCCTAACTCCACTCAAAAAACCTGTTTGCCTTCCTAGCAGCATGTTGCTTTTGTGACCTGAAATATGACTAAAATGACCTATTCCAAGCTGCAATTACCCCACCCACCAGGACTTCAAATGGCTTGGTTGCAAAAAGAGGAAGGGAAGATGAAGAACTGTCGCTCAAACTTCTCCTCTACCATCTTTTGAAAGGGAGTGGTAATGACTGAGTGAAAAAGCCAAGCCACTTAAAAAAAATAGATTTGTTGCTGATAGTGGTGTTCCTATCCCAGCGTCTGTATAGCACAAAGCCAGGTTTAATTCTTCCAGGTCACCTCTTCAATCTCTAATCTACATACTCTTTTCTTACACACCCTCTGGGTGTGTAGAAGTGACTTTCCTAAAAACACATATTCCAAAATCTCAGATCTGTGAATGACATGGTCCTCTCTCTGCAACTTCATAGGTATCTGCCAGCACTTCACATAATTTCAGGGAGTATTAGTCCCTTGATTATGTTGGTATCTCAGAGAAACAATTCTCAGTATTTCTATGCCCTTGCAGTTTCATCCTGTCACTTCTAAAAAGTATTGCCTCGCACCTAAAGTGTTCTGTTCCTGTTCAATGACTGCATGATACTTCCTGTTTAACAACGGACAGTAATGGAATACATAATTAAAATAACATTGCTTAGTCACTAAACTCTCCAGCCATCTTTATAACATTGCTTTAATTGCATGAGCACGCTGCATGTCTATTATCGGGGAATATTACAGCTGTTAATCCAGTGAGATGAGGATGAATGAGTGAATGTCTCTCCTTTGCTAAATTGAAGTAAGCATTCTCCTTAACTCCTTCACATGAGTTAAATCCGAGTTTATGTAGGTCTTTTGTGTTTCATTACAGGCAGCTTTCAACAGGGCTCACAGCAGAACAAAGCAGAATGGAATTGAGTAAACAATTGGATTTTACCATGCTCTGCTGTTACTGTTATTCTAGATATTGCTCATGCAACTACTCGAGGGGTGCCGGGCTCAATTCATTTCTATGAAATAGTAATTAGTTGCTAGAGTATTTTGATCAGAACCTGCATGGCTGTTACTTACTCTCTAGTGATGCAGAAGAACTAAGTCAACCCACATCACTCTACAAAGTATTGAACTGTTTGATCTGCTTCAGTACATTCCTTTGCTACCTTTTTCCCTCCCCACTCCCAGTTTTTAAAATGCAGTTATAGGAGATGTTCATATGCCTGAGCCCAGTTCTTCATCTTTGTTGTAGCATAGTATCACTATTATGCCTTTTTTTCTGCTAAATTTTCAGTACTGTGACTTTAATTCACCAAATACACTGAGTGATGCACGGCATAAAGCAATAAGGGCGACTTTTTGTTGCAAATCAGACTACAGGCAAAGAGCCTATTGTAAAGGTCTGAGCTGATACCCCTACCTCAGAGAAGGTAAAGAAAATCCAACAGCAGGAACTAATGTTGCAGTCTATGAAAGGGTTAAAGGAAAATTTTCTAAGGATTTGCAGCAAGTTTTCCTGTTTGTGAAAATCAAGGATGTTGGGAAACTCAAGATCCACACATCTGAAAATGTCAGCTTGTGCACCAGGGCAGTATTTCATTATGTTTCTACCAACAAGGCTCAAGGGAGGTTATAAACTTTCCAGTCACTGATAGTCAGGGCTTTAAAAGTGCTTAAGGCTTTTGTAATAATTTCTGTGGCCAATGTCCAAGGCTGCTAAGTGTGTATATATGGAGATAAAGGCTTAATAACCTTTTTCAGAAGAGACTTGGTGCTTTAAATGCCTCAAAATACTGATGTTCATTTTAATACACACTGACTTTCAAAAACCACTGAGCACCTATTCTCTGAAAGCTAGACTTTCACAGCGCAAACACTCAAAAATAAAGGACCCTAAGGTGTATTTTCAGTGCTGACAACACTGAGAGAGGCAGCTTCCCACAATTTCTGTGGGTCTCTATGCCTCTTATTTCAAGGGCAATTCTGAATTACAGCCCCTTCTTGACATTCATTCCCTGGACCCTGGACCCTGGACCCTTCCTTCTCCCAGTGCTGGCAGCATTGTGGGGAGGAAGGGGCAGTAGCCAGGTATGCTGTCTCTGGGCTTTCCTGCCAGTGCCATTAAGACAAAGAGAAAGGTCAGTAAATCCTCCTGTGAGGCACAGATGATATGTTCCTCTGCTTAGTTCTCTAATCCATAGAGACTGCATCTGTGTGTTTTTCAGCTGGTACCATAACCTAGAGTGTTCCTACCTCCCCAGCTGGGAGTGGATATGCACCCACACTGGGCATTTGTCAGATTCATTGCCTCACCTTGTACTGCTGATATTCTTGTTCAAATGGATTTATTTCCTGGCACTATATTGCATATGGTCCTTATGCCCATAGGTGCTTCTCTGCATGTAGTCTTGCAGATTTCTTTTTATCTTTAAAACACTGATATCTGCTTGCTTGTATCTACACTATCTTCTCCATTTGGTCCAGTATGTACTCATAATAGACCCACTGTGCAAAGTTGCTTTTGTGTACCCTTTTAAACTTTAGCTGCCAAAGGTACCAGCAAGGGTAAGGAAAATCCTCCTGCCTCCTTTCAGAAGGTGTGAAGTCCAACCACCATGATCTTGCACTATATTTAAAAAGTTAGAAAGATACTTGAAATTACATAATCTAATATAATGCTACTCACTTTCTTACTTATTTTAACAGAGATTGCTCAGTGAAGTTTCACAGATTTTTTGTGTTCAAACGGACCGCTTGGGAGTCCCTGCATTCTTCTGATCACTGCCTTGGTTTTCTTTATAACAGCAGTTCATTGTGTCACTAAATGTACTTGTGAACACCAGTTCTCCTGCTGTCTTTGACCCTTGACTTGTTGTTGTGGTGATGCTCAGCATAGTTACTACTGGCGGAGTGTTAGGAAATACTAGAGCTCTCAAGGATGAGGGTCATAAAATAACATAATGTAAAGGGTCAAACTAGTTGTCTGCTGTTCTTCTGCAATAATTGAGATTGTTTTAAAGGTTTGTGCCATTACCAGTAACGGTTTTCTTCCATATTCAAGGTCTGTTCTCCGTTAAGAGGCTACTTCTTGACTGTCACTACTCCAAGCAGTGTGGAGTAGGTTAGAAAGCCTCCTCTACGTTATGAATTTTCTTTGTGTTTGACATACTGAGCATTTTCTGCATTTATGTGAAAGACTTCAGGCTCACAAAGTCGGAAGACAGGACTTACTATAGCAAAGCTTCCAGTCCTATTAAGGACAGCTACCAAATTTCAGATGTCGTGAAGCATGGAAGGATTTGTGCAAACATTTGGTAAGGGTAAAGGATGAGCATATTGGAAAATGGGAATCATGGTACCTAGCTGAGATGGAAAACAAATACGAGACATCATGAACGGAAAGTAGAGTTAGACTAAAGCTGCAAGTTAGACTTTCACTCAAAGAAATCAGGAGCAACTCATCAAAAGATCAGTAGATTTTCTCCATCATGGATGAAATAAGCTCAGGCCATGAATAGAAAGCATTGGAGAAACTGTCGTGCAGAACTGGAAAGAGGGAAGAAGAAAGAAGTTGGTGGCTACAAATATTCTAAATGCTCTTCCAGAATTATTTAATTATATTGTGGCTTTGTACCTACGTTATTGATTTGGATTTGGTAAAAGATGATAAATTTGTGACAGCAAACATCTTTTCTAACATGAAATATCTTAAAAATGCAAGCTGAGAGCTGTATATTCCCTCCCAGTTTCAAAGGAAATACAAGGAAATACATCTCCCATCAGTTCTGGTGGGATGGGAAGCATTAAATTGAGCAATCTGAGAATGTGAGGGTAGGAATGGCTACTTTTCCTTATACAGCAGCATAAATCAGTGCTTATCTCCTTGAAGACATGCAGTTGCAGCAAGAAGACTGGTATCCCTTAGAATATACTGTTAACAAACTAATTCACATAGTATGAATCCCTGGACCTTAATAGTCAGAAAAATTGAGGCTTAACTTGTTCTGAGTCATTGCGGACTTTCCTTGAAATTTGAAGAGGCTTATGCAAATTTTCCGTAGCACAGCTATTATATAGGCTTTCAATAGCCAATATTTTTGTAATTCAGGCATTTTGTAATTCAGTTTAAAACTACAGAACTGTAGCATACCTTATTTACTGGAGGAATCTTACATTGCTACATTTTGTAGTGTTCAGCTGAGTTCATAATCTGTATGATTCATGCAGGAAATTATTCAAGCATGGAGGAAAAACAAAAGAATTACAGAGCAAAGTTGAGACTGTAAAACAAAGGAAAAAAAGAGCAAACCACAGGGATGAAAATAAGGATGTACATGAGCTTTCTGTAAAAATGGGAATGGATTCAAAAACATTAAGAGAAGAAAGTAGCCTGAAGAGGACTGTGGGACTTAAAAGAGTGACAAAAATAAGTTACTTACCAAGGAACCATATTAATTATGTAATTATTTGCCTTAGTATTTCCAAACAGGGAAAAAGAACAGATGCCAAAACCCATTATTAACTCCCAGATAAAGAAGTAGTAAGGAAAATGTAAATATCTTGCCAAGACTTGGGAGGACAGACAGAAATATC
>NW_009234918.1:0-3022 GCF_000690835.1 Fulmarus glacialis | reverse complement strand
CTCTTTCCCAAAAGCATGTGAATATCCAAGAAATAGAACACATTTTAAAATAGTTCTAATAAATTTTCTGAACGTATCTCCCTGTTCACCTGCCTTGAGAAGAGGTGTGAAGGCAAACCCATCAGTCCTCTGACTTAGGGAGAAGGAGATGCTGTTCTCCGCTTCTGCCTCCCTGCCCTAGCTGAAAAGGGGTAACTACACAAGGTATCACTGTGATCCTCCCTGCTGTGCCGCTGGTGTGAGAGTCCGAAGGTAACACCCATGCTGTGCTTTGTGGCATGAGCAAAAGGGAGCAGCAAGGCAGAGAGGGTGCCTGGGAGCCGAGGTCTCCATTCAGGAGCTGGCCAGAAGTGATGGGAAGAAGGTCTAGAAGGGAGCAAGTGGTGGTCATGCAAAAGATCTGACAAGCAGAGGCAGGTTGCTTCCAGCCAGATCTTGCTGGAGACTCCTTGGCTGTATCTGCACAACCTTTGGTGAGCAGGGCCTGCTTCAGGTGGGGCCCAAATCCCTGGACTGTAGATGTGTGAGCTGGTGGTTCCTTTTGCATGTCCTCTTCATTGTGATGTTGTGTTTCTATCCTCTTGCTGAAGTTTTGCATCCCAAACAGCCAGCAGGCTTGTGCCAGGCTTAAGCCAGAGCATATGTAGCCAAGTGTATGATGAGGGAATTTAAGCCTGTGTACAAAGTCAGATTCGCATGATACTACAGATATACTAATTGTCCCACAGTGTTGTGCCCAATGTGTTAGTAGCAGAGAAGCAGAGTAAATTCTGCTACTACTGTAAACAGATAGTTTTCTTCTTCAACAAAAAATTCTATCATCTTTCATTGCCTTAGCCTTCATTTTTCGGACTATTTTGTAGGAAAAAGAATAGAAAAAATACTAGACAAATAATTGGGAAATAATATACTAAACTATCAATTTAAAAAAATATTTATCATAAAACCTGTGCACTTAATATGTTTTCATTTGATCTTTTTGGTGTAACAATTTTTTTCCTTTATCAGCTCCTCGACTAACTCTGTTTCTAAGACCTCCTACCCCTCTGCCCAGCATTTGTGGTCTCCAGAAATTTGTGGGCACCGGGAGACTCCTAGCTTCATATTTGATCAGAAAAACTAAAGGAAGAGTTGTTTAATGTGTTCTCCTGCCTCTTGTGACCTTTTCTCAAGAACTGAAACCTGAAAGAGGCACAGCTATCTCTGAACACTGATGAAGGCAGCTGTTGAGCTGGGGGGAAGAAAAAGAAAAGGACTAGACTGCAGAGTTAAAAGAAAAAAGAAAACCCTGATGTGTTATGCTTTGCTCCTGCTGTGGAAGCCCTTGTATTTCAACTTCAATTGCATGCAGCAGCATAAAGCACCTTTTCGTCTCTTCTTTTCCTATTTACCTTTCTCAGTTCTCTTTATTTACATACTACTGTTGTTGTGCTTCGTCAGGCCTGAGTGTCTTTAAAGGCAAACACCACTAAAAGCACAAGGAGTTTTCTTAAGCTCACTAATGAGTTCAGAATTGAGCCTTGGATAGGTGATACCAAGTCTCATATGTGTAAAAACCAACAACGTTAGATTTGAAGAACACAAAAATCTTCACCAGCCAAACATTGTTCTGAGAATTACATGAGCTGCTTTTCCCAAATTACTTCTGTCACAAAGTTTTTCTCTTTAACCTATATTTTGCCCGTGTACTAGCAGGACAAAAATTACAATTCTATAAGGTGTTTGTAAAGCATCTGTGATTAAAAAAGCTCTTGCCTTTTTTTCTTGTCCAGAGGGCAAGAAGTGTTACTATAATTAGAACCTTTGCATAGTTCTGATGGATACTTTGCAGTAATAATAATAAGTATTTTATAAGACTTAAGTAATAGTTGCCCTGATTAGAATTTGTGTTATGCCACAGAAACATAGTAAACTCTTAAAGTCTGTGAGATACAGTAGAAGAGGGCTGTGGAAAAATTATTTGATCTCTCTGTCTTTTCTCCAAGAGTTCCAGTCAAAATCTGCCATCCCCCTAAGAAGCAGTCATGTCAGAGGTCAGACACTTGGCATCTACCTGAAGATATTCTTGGGTTCCTAGTGCCATCTCTAGGCTGAAAGTTTTTTCACATTGTGCACTGGAATTGAGTCCCTTATTGTGGGAAAGGGAGTTAATTGAAAAGGGATTTAATTAAATCCTAAAGGGATTTGTTAGAAATGACAGCTCTCTTCAGGATCTACCCCCTGCTCTATATAAAATATCAGTGATTTGGCCTTGTAAGCATCACGGCTCTGAAAACAAAAAATAGCAAGAAAGCCGAGTGTGTTGAAGCAGAGTATTGAGTTTAATATTGTTGCTCCAGGGTCCTACAGGAAGTTTTAAGGTGATCAAATAGAAGATATCTCAGTGTTCACCTCTTCCATAGATTTCAGAGCAGTTTCTGCGACAGTCTTTCAGCTTTGGGGACATCTCACATTTTTCTAGGACATTGCCATAAAAGCAGGAATCCTTCAAACCCTAGAAGAAAAGAATGCATTTGGGGTTTAATGGCCATTGTGGGCCCATTACAGTCAGCAAGGTCCTGTATACATGACTTCTGTTTAGAAATATGAAACGTAAAGACACTTCTTTTATAGTCATAGATTTTAGATCAAAAGAGGTGCTAATGTTTTCCTCTGTGACTCAATGTCTATTACACTGATCTTTACCTCTTTTTTCCCATTCTTAGCTTGTATTTTTTATTAGTTTCATAGAGACAATCTGGTGACAGACAGACAACAGCTTTGTTCATTTCAACTTGTATTTTTACAAAAAAATTAATTGGTTCATTAATCAATATTAATTGTTCATTAGACCCCCAAGGAAAATGAACCGTTCAGCTGATTAATCACTCATTGAATCTTTTAGTGGCCTTGTAATAGTGCATGACTGCAAAACGTATTAATTGCTCTGTGTTGTTCTCCTGCCCTTTATATGCAAAAAGCCATCAATATATTTAGAAATTCCTACATGTTTTGACCCTCTAAGATCATCGAGTCCAACCGT
>NW_009234917.1:0-13732 GCF_000690835.1 Fulmarus glacialis | reverse complement strand
GGGGTGGGGGGTGGGTGGAATCTAAGCGAGAGGAATACTTCTATTTTCTTAAATACAACACCGTTTGCCAATTTAAAAGAAGGACGATTATACCAGATGGGTCACCCTCCTTAAAAACAAGTGTAAACAAGACTCAGATACTGAAGAACGGCAATACCTTGTAGCTCCATTAACATGTCAATTTATTCATTTGAGAGTTGGGTCATTTGCTAATAAAGCGAAGAGAGCACTTACCGGACATGTCAGTAATGTTGCAGAACCTGACAATCTAACATGTTTGCCTACTTTCTCCTCCCCCATTTTTAAACATTGTTAAAATATCCGGTTAGAGGGTCAGAGAAAAGAATCTAGTACAGATCTATAACAAGAGTGAGTCGTAAGTGCAGAAGCAACGTAAAAACATGACTTCAGAGGAGCAGGAAGTGCAATAGCACATGAGAGAGACAATCATGTCCATAGCTGAATAAAACCAGGATAATGCTAGAATTAGGTTAGCATTGCATTTGACCTTCTGGAATATTCAAAGTCGAAGCATTTTAGTTCTATTGGTGTTTTATAACACCTGATCTGTCAATCCTCAAAACACTTTGGTCTGGAAATGACTTATTACCAGATGAAAAGCACAGAAAATAAGTGAAGGAAAAAATGTCTAGCTACCTATGGGGCAACACAACAGGATTTACGTGATCTGTGGTTACAATAAATGCAGACAGAGGCAGACAAATTGCGACTATCTGACTATGCATACAAAACTCAAGACCTTTCAATTTATTAAATAAAAGTTATAACTGTTTGCAGTGAAAGAGATTATGTTCATTGCCAGCCACATCTGGGAACATATTTCTAGATATTTGTTTTTATTTTTACCAATTGCAGCTTAGGGTTGGGGGATGTGTGTGTATTCTTTTTCAAAAGCTAGTGCAGGTTGACGTATTTTTCTAAAAACAAATGCACACACTTGTAGTACTGACCACATTTTAACCACAGTAACAATGTCATACAATCCATCAGGCTTCTGGATTCTACAGAGTTTCACAATGTTAAAACAGATTTGTACTCACGTCTTATTAAAAAAATTTCAAGCTGGTTTCTTCAGTCTTAATTTCATTCTCACTTTTTGGTAATTCCTTTAGATCTGTAACCATCACCTTCTTCACTTTAGTTTTATGCTTCCATTTCATTATGCACTAGTTTGCCTTAGTTTGTCCTCGGTGTGGTTTTTAAGAGTTTTAGCAAGTATTGATTTTCCACAGTACAATTTCCTCTCTTTACAACACTACATAGTTAAGCTCATAAAACCAAACAAAAGAATTCCTTTCGAACTTTTTCCAGCATTTTTTGTTTATATTTCTACACATGCAATTAGTCTAGCTTTATCTAGTAAAAATTAAAGCATTATTCTTTTTAGAAACTGAACATACTGGGACTAATGCCTGCCAGAGAGATTGAGGCACCAGGTATGAAGTTTCAGTTTCATTAAATTGAAGTAACCTATCAGATTCACCCTGCATTTTAGATGTAAACAGCAAACCAGAACTTCCTTTTGCTTTAATCCCATAAACATTGGCATAATGCCACATAAGATAACATGCTAAGCAGACTTTGGAAGCCGAGGACTCAAATGCACAATAAAGCAGCAATTAAAAAATTGTGGATATCAAGGAAACAAAGTAAGAACAGCAAGAACAAGTCAGGCCAGAGACTTGTTGAACTCAGCATCCTACCTGGGACAGTGGTCTATATGAGATGCACAAAGCAAAGAAGTAGTACAAAGCAAGTGAATACTTCTTTCCTGATATACTCCTCCACAGTGAAGTGATTTGCAACTCCAGAACTTTGCAAGGGAACATCATTCGACTTATTAGCTTAAGGGATTTTTCTCCAGAAAAAACTGTCCAATCACTTTTAAACCAAACTCTGCAGAAGTCTGGTAATATTGTACAACTTCTTAATATTTTTAATGTCAGCAAAGAAAGTAATTGGAAGGGACCACAGGTGGGTCACCAGCCATAGGTTTCCGATCGAGTCATTGTGGTTTACTAGTGCTGCAACACCTAAAGAAGCCTCAGAAAAGTTAAGGAGTGTTATGCTGAGACCTGTACCTAAAAATGCAAAAAGAAGTGGTGACCTGTGTTCAATGACTTTGTGCCAGCTAAAGAGCCTGAGCAATGAACTGCATTTTAAAAAAGCCATAGTGCTGGAGGAAAGAATACATTGAAAGATACTTTTCTTGCAGTTAAACCCTACAATACTACCAACACTTGGGGATCTCCTTCAGAATATTTCATTCATTCGTTCCAGTTCAGGAAAACACATAAGCTGCATTATCATCATCTTTCTTCTTTTTAAAAGTGGAGCATAGTGCTGCTAACAAGCAGATGGAGAATTTTTACGATCTACTGGCTGCAAACCTCATAAAAATTAAATACATTTCCTGTTCTTCCATTTAAAATATGCATGGCAACAAAGCAACAGAAATTAGCATTCAGTGGTCTCTTAAATCATCCCTCCCTGCTCAAAATGTGAAAATAAACCACCACACATTATATCACCAGTAGTCTTACTTTTTCAGCTCTGTGATGACGACAAGGATCATGACTGTGTCAAAGCTGAATGATTATTGTCTACGTTATTACTTCTGACTGTTCAGAGTGTCCGGACCGTGCAAGGCAGATAGAAAACTTCCACCACCACTTTCCAAAATGCTTACAAAATAATTTATAGCAATTAAGTAACAGCTGAGTAGCATTAAAAAATCATGCAATTCACATGCAGAGAATTTAAAAAGTTCTGCTTCTTCACAACCAAATTTTTGAAGTCATGATCCACAAGCAACTGCTGCATTAAATATGCAGAAATGCCAACCTGAGAACGCTCAAGGTAGTTGCGAAGTTACACATACAACAAAAAACTATGTGGAGTACTTTATAATAATATAGTATAACTCCCCCTCTCCCCCTTAAATCTCACTGTCATTCTTGTCTTCAAAAAGTGACTTGCACCGCGTAAGTGTGGCACAGAAGTTATGTTGCCTTCCAATACTATATAAAATCATGTTCTAATTTTCCTTTCCATCAGTTCCCCAATTATTTCTTCCACTTAGCTCCCAACACAATGAACTACGATGATGTTAACTAACTTAAATATCTACTCTCAGCATCCACAATGGGAACTGAGGAGATATGTGCAGTATTTTTCACTTAGACTCATATATGAAAGTTATGAATCAACTCAGCATCTTCATTATCAACAGAAGTGATGCATTCACCTTTTTTGGTAAATTTTTTTTTTTTTTTTTAAACATTGAAGAAAGCAAAACAGGTATTTTCCCAGACCTAGTTTCTCCTCTGAGCTCATTAGACTTAAGAAGCCATCAACATGTATGGCAACCATTTATCTAAAGTTGTAAAGCCATGTAAGAAAAGAATTCTCTGCCCTGTTCTGATGCCCACTTAACTACTTTTTCCCTCCACAATTCCTGTGGTTAGTGCTTAAGTTTTTAACAATAACATGCTCTTAAAGAAAAGAAAAGCAATCACAGAATCTTTAAATTATAAGTAATGTAAGCCACAAATAAAAAATAATGTAAGACACAAATCTAGCTCTACTGTTTGCATGGGAAAAAATGTGGAAAACGAGACTCAAGTGCATCTGAATGTTAAAAAGTAGATAGGAATAATCATCCTCCTGCATTTTTTTCAGACTTGTTTCTGTAAAAACATTCATTTTGTCGTTGTTTAAACTGACAATCTTATCTGCTGTCCGGCTCATTACTTTTTAGGATGAGAGTTGCAATTATGTCCTATTTTATTTCCTCATCCTAAATTTGTACCCTTTGAAAAGTCTACATAATCTAATATTTTTTTATCCACCCTCCCCCACAAACTATGTAAGAGAACAATACATCTCTTTCTCTCCTTACCTCCTCCTCCAATAACTACAGGCTGAGGCTGATGACAAAGTTTCTTAGTGCAAAGGGCTGTCTTGACCCTTCCTTTCTAAACCAGTAAGTAAATGCCATACAAAACCTCTTATATCCTCCCAACACACCAGAAGTATCTTACATTATAAGGATGATCCTGCTGAGTCCTGTAAAGGAGGGACACATTAGCCAAAGCTCACCGTTGGTGAAATTTCCTGGTATACAGCTATATAATCTGGTTTTACAAGCAGCTCTGTAAAACTGTTACATTGCTGTCTGTAATATTGTTAATTCTTTTCTATGTACACGTCTGCAAAGAACAGAGTGAAAGGAAATATGATGCTTTATCTACAATTGCCACAAGTAAAATGTCTTTTTTCTAATAACGCATTATTAGATTGGGGTATCCACCCCCACCAAATGTCTGGAGACCATGAACTTAAATTGGTTCAGAAATGGACTGAACTAGATACTGAAGGATAAAACTCACAATGTCTCTCAGACTTAATAATCTCAATGCAAATTCTGGCTCAGAAAGCACCTAAACTGCAATAAAGATCCTCCTTCTCCCACTGCACAACGTTTAACATAGTCTTACACTTTTCTCCCAATACTATTATAACTCAGGACCCAAGCTAGATAAACCTTCAATATAATAATCCTGTGTCATCAGTTTATGAATAACACATTATTTATTACTTGAGCATTATGCACCTATTTCCAACTTTAGTCCACACCATCATACACTCATGCATTCACATACATGCTCTGAAAGGAAGCTGCAATTACCCTGCTTACCCCAGAAAGAAAGTTCAGTATTGTGGATTTACACTATTTATTGTTTTTATACTGCTAGTTATACTGTTCTCCCATTCCAAAAGATCCTGAAGTGCTTCATATGCTAGACAAACCACTTCATTACTGGAACATACCAGATTCACAATGAAACTCAGCAACACCCTTTTTTTTTTTTTAATTTCATGATGCTTAAATGTACTTCAACAAAAAAAAAAACAAAACAAAACACATAGTCCTTTTCCAATTCGTCATAAAAATGGAAGATTTCAATTAAAAAAAAGAAAAACAAACAAAAAACCCTCCAAACTTACCTTTGCACTTCTCCCTCACCCAATCAAGCAAGTTAAAGAAACGGTAGGCTACAAAGCCTGTCACCAGCTCACTCCAGGGAAGCTAAATGCTTCTCTAGGCAAGTCTGGCTACAGCCATCACCCTCTACAAAATCTATGCTGTCTCAAAGGCTTCCCTCCATCCCTATGTCTGTTCAGAAAGTTTATTAAAAACATGAGGTAAGCATAAACTAGACTACGTGGAAAAACGCCCTGCAGAAACCACACAGAGCAGCAGATGGTAGAAAACTAGAGCTACAACGGGTGCCCACTGCATTGCACCAAATGGAGATCTATTTGTAACGTCTTTTGGTATGCGACTTCTCAACTGCTCTGCATAGAAAGCACCAAGGGTGGCGACTGAAAGAGGACAAAATTCATACACACTGAAAACCCCACAACACACAAACATGGGAACAGCTGTAGGGGAATCTACCAAGGACCATTCTAGCCCCTTACTTTTGTCTTCAACAATGATTAATGTCAGATGTTTAGGGAAGAATTTAAAACAGGACAAGCATGTGGCAATGCTGCCACAGAACAGTCTCCCTGATTCCAGTTTATGGCTTCAACTAGAGGCAAGATATTTGCATTTAATCCTTAACAGATTTGTCTCCCATGAGTTTGTCCAATTAGTTTTGAACCCATGTAAACTTTCAGCATCCATATCATCCTGTGGCAAGGAGCTCTGCAGCTCATATGGTGGGATGAATAAACTCCTTTTTAATGTTGTTAAACCTACTAGTTTCACTTGATGTCTCCTAGCTCTATACAGGACCTAGTCATTTCATTTACTTCTTCCTATCTACTTGTGATTCATGGGTTTCTTTCATGTCCTCTCCACAGCGATTTCTTTTTGAGGCTGAAGGTTTCTATTCTACAGTATTTTTCTCATGCAGAAAACATCCCATTATCTGATCACTCTTACCAACTTGCTCTGAAGCTTTTCTAGTTCCACTGCACATTTTTTTTTCGTGAATGGGAGGACCAAAACTACTATCCACAAGTACAGCTGATGTGCAAACTTAATGGATTTTTAAAGTTGCAGTGTTTTTAGCAGCTTTTCAGAGTATTTAAACCCCAACACAAACCTCAACCCTTCTCATCCATGACTCCTTTACGTCAGGATGAAGCTACTTTGCCTACTTTGTTTGCCTTCGCAAGCAGACAGTTCCAGTCTGCTTTTCTCACTTAGCTTCAATGGTCTCTTTCCCATGCACAGGAAGCTATCAAGGTGTCTGCAAAATACCAACAAGTCATTTCATCTCAGAAGCGTCAAACTTCCCAGCAGCCCCACTGGGATTCCTACAAAGGGAGAACAGGGCTCTCCTCCACTGGTGTAACAACGAGAAAAATACACGTAGAGAAACAAGAGTTGTTGTGTGCAGAACACTGGAGGCTGCCACAACAGCACTGAGCTGGCGAGACACCTGATGTGAGGAGCTGCCACAGCTACCATTTCTGAAGAGTTGCAACCAGATGAGAGTATTTAGTGGCACAGAACTAAATAGTTGTATTAGGCAAGAGAGAACCATGGAACTGAGACCAAGCAACGACCAGGTGAGGGTGAATGGGGACAAGTGAGTGAAATAGTGACCGTGCTGGGAAGAGGAGACAGAGTGGGAGGAGAATGACTGGGACTGAGTCAAAAAGTATGCCACTATGCTGGGACTGAGCAGTGAATCAACAGCCAGGTGCAACAGCTTCTTCATGTGTCCAGGAAGTGGGAATAATAAAGCTGGGATGAAGTTGTGAGTAGTGGGAGAGATATCGTGTGAAGTAACAATTTATGAGCATATTTCCAGAGAGACCGAGGACAGACAAAGACAAAACCATCAAGTTATCACGGCTGCTGCCCTGGTCTGAAGGCAAATAGTGATATGCTAAAGGGAAAAAAAAAAGCGTGGGAGCAGGGTTGTATGCAGCTGGCATATACATGGGAGTGTACTAACAGCTTCCTGCAGAGCAGGCAAAATCCTCTTTAACATGTTACAGTTACGGAGTTATAGCTCATCACTACAGACCGTCTCCAGAAAGGGTTATTCAGTCACCAGGGTTATTAGTCTGGAATGTGTCCCGATAACAAAAAAACTGTAAATCTGAATTGTCATCTACAGATGATTCAGAAGTTTGTACAGAAACTGTTTATCACACAGCAAGAGCAACAGAACATGACACAGACCCTGCCAAACTGGGTATGAGAGACATAAGGATTTCACTCCACCCCAGTCCCATCTCATTGTCCCCCAGAAAGCCAACCCCCCTCCAAAAGTTCCCACCTCCAAATTTCTTAAGTTTTATTATAAACGTTCTCAGGTTTATTCCATTTGTTCTGCCCCCATTTACTCCTCTCTTATCTATCCAACACACTTCCACCAGAACAAATGTCCTGTTCCCCATACCATGCCACCAAACTGCATTCTTTCCAAGCAAAACATACAGTGGCATGACTTAAAAACAAAACAAAACAAAAACCCCGCATAGCTGCCTTCTTCCATGAGAGATAAAAACAAGCACAGATATACAAGAGCTTCATCCATTAAAGAGAGGGAGAAATACACTGGAAAAACCTTCGGGGTTTTTAATAACCCCAAGGTTAGTATAGAATAGTTTCTAAACTCTGGTCTTTCTGTGTTTTCTAAGGTATTCTAAATTTATTTCCAGATCTTCACAATTCAGTAGATTCTACAAAGAGCCTATACACTAATCCTTACCACCAAAGGAACAGTTCAGTTTCGGTGAAAAGTGACAAGAAACTCATAAGAAGATGAAGCCTAAATACAGGGATGATTTTGGTACACCTCATGCTTTATTTGCTCTACCAGGAATTGGATGACCTTGGACATAGAAATACTTTATTTTCACTTAATAGCCATTCTATAAGCACTATTACACATGCATTTTTTTCGAGATAGCTGTGCGTATGTTTTTCTTGTATTGCTGCCACAAACCCCTAGACGAGTAAGGTTCACTTGTGAAAAGATGCAAGCTGCAACTGCACTAGGTACCTTAAAAGGACAAGAAATGTTTTCTTCACCACTAGATGCAAAAAACATGCCTGGTAGTAAAAGAGTATTTTACTTTCCCTGATACATTCAGGCCTTTGCCTGACGCAATGAACTGGCATGATCGGTGACAGAACCAGCCACTAAAAGGTCATAAAATTATTTTTAAAACAAAGTGACAACCCACAAGAAAGATCGAACCAAAGGCTTTTAGAGAATTCAAGCCATTAGCCAACCTACTCTGTTCAGGTCTCCTTCCAGAACCACAGTATTTAGAAAGCACATTTATCAGAACAAGAAATGATTAAGACTGGTCCTATGTATTCCACTAAAACTTCTCTTTCCACCATTTCCTTCAAAAAGGATTTCAAACAAATTCAAATCAATCTCTCCTCCAATTTGGCCTGAGGAGTCCTGAGACAGTTTGGAAGAAAAAGTTAGACAAATCAAAACCCAGCAGCTTTCCCACTGTCCTCATGGCTCTCTGCAGAGCGCAAAACTATTAGCAAATTATCCATAATGGCAACCAACTGAGAGCCTCATCAGAGGTGGGGAAACAAGTAAGACAAAAGCCTTCCTGTTAATGTTGTTAACTCCTCTGGCTTTATCCTTTCTCTCCTTTCAGAGGAGAGCACTGCACTCCCAGCAGTGCATGCTCTGCTCTTTCCTGTAGTCTCTTCTGCTGTAGCACCAGGCAGGCTACCAACAGGAGACAGGCAAGACCCTCTTTCTTTGCTTCACCTCTTGAGATGGAGGTCAGGGCCCTGACAGGGCAAACATATACCGCTTTGCTTCTCCCTGGCACTCCTGAAGACCCTCTGCGGTGCTGTGAAGAGGTGAGAGGTGCCAGACCTGAGGAAATGCAGATGCCTCCTGCAGCATGCAGCCGCAGGAAAACTAACACAGGCCACTTGAATCTTATTTAAAACACCAGGCAAACATGGGGAGGAGGGGGGAAAGACAGCGAAGAGGGGGGCATTTGATATCTGAATGCCAAGATAGCAATTCTGTCAGCTGCACTTAAAGTTGTTGCTCTCCAGAGCTGTGCAAGAAAGAATACGGGGCTCATCTGAAGCCTCAAGTTAAACAAAGCAGAGGGGCTGGATTAGCACGCACAAACAGCCCAGTGCTTCAAACAACATAAAAATACAGTCTGAGAATGACAGCACAAGGCAGCAAGGTCTAAAGTCTGTTTATGTCACTGTGACAGCTCCTGTGATCCATCAGATTTTGTACACCCAGAATGGGGTACACAGGAGTCTCTGTTATACTTAGTTAATAAGACATCCAGGGAATTTCACAAACAAGGCACAAAGAAGTACAGCTACCTCAGTGGCACTCTGGATCACCTAGAAGAGCATACATACACACATGCAAGCACCTGTAAGTGTGACAACTGTGATCAAAGAAACTTCCTTCAAAATGGGCACCGTGGACTTTCAACATTTTTACCCCACCGAAAAGACACTCAATGAGTCATTCTTGTGGAGGATAATGAGCCAATTCAGCTACACTGAGATTTGAACTCCTGTCTCTCAGAATTATAAAGAAAAGTCTTCCCTAGATACTTTAAACCATCAAAGCGAGGAACATCTGAGCCAGTTAGGTATTAGCGGAACTAATATCTTGAATCCTGATTTAAAAATTAATGGTGTAATTGTTTAACTGAAGACTTAAGAGAAGCTAGTTATAACATAGATAGCCACAGCTCACCCAGAAACATGCTGTTTCCTATTCTGATAATCTGGGCAAATCATGGAAACAGAAGGTTGAGAGGGGAACTATTGTCTGTGACTAAGGGAAAAAAGCTTCAAGGCTTCATTTCTGCATCAGAAGATACAGCGACATTCCTGCAGATGGTGCACAAGTTCAGTTTTGTTTAGTAGTTCAGGTATAAATCATTCCACCTTGCTGATACAAATGCAAAAGGCATCTGTTTCTGTACCACTACTGACTTGCAGTCTTTTGATTAATAGGTCTTGCCTAAAAAGCCCACCTGAAGAGCCCTGCTAGAAGAGACCAGTTCTACTCAGAAAAGTAAGGTTCCAGTTTTTGGGGAGACATGGAGGAAAGAGGCAGGGAAGGAAGAAGGATGTTGCCCAGACTGGTTCTGCTGTCTTCATCCTTAGAGTTTTCCAAGATCCAACTGGATAAAGCCCTAAACAACCTTGTCTAACCTTGCACCTCAGCCCGCTTTGTGCAGGTTGAACTGGAGACATTTTGAAATCTCTTCCAACCTGAATTATTCCATGAAGTACACATTTAGAAATAATAGTAAGCTTGTGGGTATTCTTGTATACATTCTAATAAACTTCCTTTGGTAATGGACTGACAAAAATAATTGCTTGCAATAACATGGTCGTATCATCACCCTTTATCAGTGTTAAGTCATCTGTCTGACAGGATGACACAAATTCCATTTGCCATAATAATGATTCCCTACCTTGAGATAACCTATTTTAAATTCTGTTACACAACAATAGTTCTAGACTCAAGTCTAATTACCAAGCCAATGATAGTTATAATTACCATTATAATGGATCAAGAGAGCAAGGACATAAAAGCAGGCCCAGAAACAACAGTAAAATCTTGGCCTACTCACCTTTTAAGTGATCTCTTCAGAATTTCATTAGGTATTTTGAATCCCCCTCGATGTAATACCACAAAAGGACAGAGTTTGGGTTTTTTTAAAAGCATAGTTAAGACAGTAATAAATCCATGAACTAAGCAACTTTGACAGATGAGAAGGCCTCAGATAAAAGACATACACTTACATACATCCATGCGCAGGAAGGACTTCTCAAATAATGTGTTCTTCCCCCCAGGGAAAATCCAAAAATTAACCTTTTGCACAATATTACAATTTTGCACAAGACTCAATAACATCACATCAGATCGCCCACTGTCAGCGCACACAGACCGCAGCACAGTAGAGAGCTGAGAACATGATGATGATCCATTTAACAGAGTTTTCAAACATGTACAATATGACAATTGTCTTCTTCAGTTGTCTATCATCATACAGCAAGATACCCTGGGGGTATTACCATTCTATATGTACTTAAAGGAAACAGCTCTTAACCATGTGGCTTTTTGATGAATTTTCAGCCAAATTAAAAGTTAAGATCAGCAGACAAGCTTATTAGCATGCTCTGCAATAAAGGGTCTGCTACAACCAGTTACACTTTATTAATGCTGCATAGCAAGTACAGAAGACTATCTAATTCCTATACATTAGCAACATAAAGGGTGAAAAATTCTCCTTATACCATTCTGGGATAAATCTCACTTGCCTTGCATATAAAACAAGGAAATCTGGCTACCCATCAGAAACTGGAAAATAGATTTAACACATGGGACAAAAAGAAAAGACCATACTCTGTAGGATACCAAAATTATATACTCCATAAAAACACTGGCCTACTTTAAAGGATTGAGTTACAGAAAGTGTAAGGAGGGATCTGAGTACAGAAGATGATGCCACTCCGTGCACAGGGCCAGAGAAAGTTCCCAGTTTAGGAGGTAGTATGACAGGAGACATGAATTCATGTACAAGAGCACTAGATTTCATTTAATCCTTACCATTAAAGTATTTAGAAGTTGAAAATAATTCAGAGATGAACAATCCTCATAAAATATAGAACTTCAGCTCATGAAAAAGTAGTCATTACCAATGCATAAAAATATGTTAAATCAATTTTGAGGTGATTACACGGTGCTCTTCTGAAAAACATGTATGCTGAAAAATTAACATTAATGGTAATCTTTATCTTAGCACCATAGTCTCCAAGAAAAAGGTTAACTAGGCATCCACCAGAAGCAAGTGAAAGCAAAGGAACTCTCAGAATAAAACCATCTGGGATCAGGCCTTGCCAGATTTTTGTCCTGCATCACCTTAAGCAAAAATTCCACCAGTTTTAGGTCAAAGGAAAGCTAACAATTAAAAAAGAACTCTCCCATCCCTTAAAATATACAAAGGAAAGTAAAGCATGACCATGTCATATCTTGCACGTTTTCTTCAAAAATTCTGAATTAAATGGAAACTAAAAATTAGCTACCAGCTGCTCACCACAAGACCAGCTTCAACTTGCCTTCTTCATTATCCTCTATCAAGCAGCTTTACACGTCAGAGGTGGCTAGTTGATAGGAAAGACACAGCACAGGGACTTCAAACATAAACTGAATCGGGACTGTAGCTTTACACCCTACAGATACACAAGAGTGTTATCTTCATACCGAAACAATACATGAAGTCTTTCTACATAGTCAATTATCACTGAACAGAAGTAATTTTCAAATTAGATCTATTGGTATGTAAGGGGGAAAAAAAGCTGTGAAGTTACTAATCTTTTGAGATTTCCCATTAGAAACCTAGTACACTCCTACCATGGGTAAATACTACCATAAAGATATTTTGGCAGCAATCCTAAACCTCCAGAACCTCTTGGTATTTGGCATATTTTGAAGTGGGGTAAAATAAATTTCATGGTCTTTTGATTATCCACATGCTCCATTAGGATACAGAGATTTAGTAAATACCACAAAAATGATGATATATCAACATTTGGCTTTTTTTCCTTCCCCCACAGTGAACTAGGCCACAAAATTAACAGGCCTTTTTAAAGAATACTCAAATGATCTCCTATAACGAACACTGCTTTTCCATTCTCCCTTGGAAACCTCTCAAACAGCTCGCTTGCAATTTTTTCTAGGCAAACAGCATATCCCAAGAAAAGCAAAACAAAGACTGCAACAGACACACAGCGATCGCTAGGGATTTAGCCTCCTGCATACACCAAATTCCCAGAAGAAAGTTTACTGGTGAGGCTGACCACCCATGAAAATTACCACTGCATGGCACTTCAGCTGGGAAGGGAGAAGGGGAAATCTGTGGAGGCATCCTCAGATTCCCAATGTACCCACATCTTTTATAGTACCATAACTATTCTGGTTAGGGTTAAAGACTTTTTATTACAGTATGGTTGCATCTGAAAAAGCCCTCTCATGAGCACCATTTACTAATACGAATGTGTTTCATAACATTTAACCAACTATCCATCTACATTGGCGTAAGTCATGATGGTATAATAAAAGCAGAACAACTTTTACTGCTTGCATAAATCCCAGTTCTGTTTTCCCATGCTTATGCAGACCGTGCGGTCTCTTCTGATGCTGCTGCCCAGGACTTGAGCTATTTTAAATCAATTCTTTAGGAATCTGAAAAATACTTGACTAACCCTTGCTGAACTCCAAGGTACGGACACTAAACTGCTATGGACACCCATGTAAGTGAGCCGAAAGCCAGGTCACATGTGTCGCCACAGGAGCCAGCATGCTGCCATGTCCTATGTCCAGACCCACTTTTTTCACCCTCCGGCCACAGCAAGGCAGTGTCCCCAGAAAGGCAGCAGGACCCTGCTATGGGACTGATTCACTGGGGAACTGGAGACTGATCTTCCTCTGCGAGCAGTACTCACTATCATACTCCATCCACAGTGATTTTAATAAAGAATCGATACATAAATTTAAATGAGTTTTAGGAAGGCTTTAATCCGCTTCGGTAACAGCCTTCCCCGTCCTCATCTCCACCGCCGGCCGAAGCCCGGCCCGTTTCCCTCCCTCGTCCGCAGGCGAGGGCACAGCTCCAGCCTGCGTGCCAGCGCCGGCCCCGGCGCTCT
>NW_009234916.1:8838-9106 GCF_000690835.1 Fulmarus glacialis | reverse complement strand
CTGCCTGACCAACCCAGTGGCCTTCTATGTTGGAGTGACTACACCAGTGGACATGTGAAGAGCTACAGATGTCATCTATCTGGACCTCTGTAAGACCTTTGACAACATCCTTTACGACATCCTTCTCTCTAAACTGGAGAGATATGGATTTGATGGGTGGACTGTCTGGTGGGTGAGGAAATGGTTGGATCGTCGCATCCAGAGGGTAGTGGTCAACGGCTCAATGTCCAGATGGAGATCGGGGACGAGTGGTGTCCTGCAGGGGGCT
>NW_009234916.1:0-8275 GCF_000690835.1 Fulmarus glacialis | reverse complement strand
CAGAGGGCGGGAACACCTCTCCTATGAGGAAAGGCTCGAGAAGAGAAGACTCCGGGGAGACCTTATTGCAGCCTATCAGTACTTAAAGGGGGCGTATAAGAAAGATGGGGATAAACTTTTTAGCAGGGCCTGTTGTGGTAGGACAAGGGGTAATGGTTTTAAGCTAAGAGAGGGTAGATTTAGACTAGATATAAGGAAGAAATTTTTTACAGTGAGGGTGGTGAGACAGTGGAAGAGGCTGCCCAGAGAGGTGGTAGGTGCCCGATCCCTGGAAACATTCAAGGCCAGGTTGGATGGGGCTCTGAGTAACCTGATCTAGTACAAGATGTCCTTGCCCACAGCAGGGGGGTTGGACTAGATGACCTTTAAAGGTCCCTTCCAATCCAAACTATTCTATGATTCTATGCTTCTATAAACAAATATAACTGTTTAGGAGGATCTTCTACTTCCTTATATCATATATAATTAAGTCCTGATAACTAATCACTAGGCACATGTCAGCCATTTTTTGATTTTGTTTTTATCTGTCATAGTGAGGTCCAGACTACAATCCTGTACTCTTTGGTGGAAAGCATTTTGTGTTAGAAGCCTGTCATTGACAAGGTTTTGAAACTATAATACTGCTTTACTATTGACTCTAAGAAAACCAAAAAGGCCTGTGGGATGGATCCCTAAAGCATTATTTTCTTTTTTCTGGTTGTGCATTACAGACACATGCTTAAAAGTAATTTATTCTACGTGTTTAAAGGCAGTATTCTGCAGAAGACCTCTTCCTCTTCCACCTTCTGACTTCTGTTCTCTCAAACATTGAGCCATATGTATTCAAGCTTCTGTGGTTTTGAGTTAGTAATCATGCTAAAGCAGGTAGCAGTGTATTTAGTATAGTTTATTGGAGTTTGACATTAAAAACAGCTTTAAAAAAAAGCATTTTCCATTTTGAGTAAATCATACCAATAGGTATGCTATCCCTTTGATACTGTTTATGACCTCACTGCTGCTACAGATCTAATAGATGCCAGCTGAAAAACTAATATTTTTGTTCTTTACAGATTCAACTGAGAGCGGCTTTTACAAAACTGTATCCTCAACACACAGAAAAGATTTATTTTCTATAAATGATTTGTCTAGAATCCGAAATTAAATATACCATTTTACATTTTTCAATAGATCATAAGGGGAAATAATATTCAAAAGCTGGCATTGCAGTTTGGCAGTAGTGAAAAGAGCAATAGTTCACTTGTTTAGTGTATGTTAGACTATTGTTTGTGATAAGATAAAAATCATGACTCCCTGTCAGATAATGCCTTGATATCTGCCTTGATAGTTTTAGTGATTATAGCTTATAGCTTAGTGTCAGAAGGAAAGTCAGGTCATTCTGAAAGATGAGAACTTATAATAACTCTCTATAAGATATCATATTACCAGAAGGGCAGACTGTGAAGATGAGAAAGGAAGCAAGGACATGCACATGTCTTAATTTTTTCTAGCAGTGAACCACAGTCGTATACTATCACTGATTCCCAAAGGAATAATGGGTAGAATATTCTTGAAGCCTGACTCATTCTTTCGTAAGCTGTCAACAAGTAAATCAAATACATAAATCTTTTACATGAATACAGAGTAAAATAATTTTTTTACTAAATGTTTAGAATTTCAGGTCTTGATCCTGAAGACACTAATATATATGGCTATCTTTATGTATATAAGCATTTTCATTTCAGTAGAAGTACGTACATCTAAGTGACTGCAGAACTAGCTCTCAGATAGAATTGGAAATACCTCTGGCTCCATGTGATCCATCACTTCCACAGGTAGGATGCAGGCTTGTGGAATAATAAAGAGGTTATTTTTTATAAAATAATCAAATGATCTGGGAGCCTAAGTGCCATTTTAAAATCTGAATGATAAGTGTAAGATAACAGGAGGTAAATCCCATCTCACTAGACAGCACCTGAAAATTTTTGTCAAGTTACATAATGCTTGGGAACTTAAAATGACAAGATTAAGATTCTACTGAACAATCTAATGTGATGAAAAATCAATATCTGAGATTTAAAAGTATAAAAGTAAATAGAAGGAAAAAAGTTGATAAGAATAGGTCACACAGAAGCTGAAAATCTAAAATTAAATATTTAATTAGAACTCTGATTTTGCTTTCAAGGTAGGTGGCATTGCACAGGCTATATTACAATCTTTTATAGTATTTATTTTTTTCCCAAAGAGAATACTGTTTATTTTTAACAGGCCACTTTAATATTAATACATGTGTAATAGGATCAGAACTGAAAATCAGCTAAAGATGGTAAATTTTACATTATTGGGAAAATTACAATTTTTTGTATTGTAAAAACATTTATTTTTAACAATTTACCTACATTAATCAAAAAAGTACAGCATATTTAATAATTTTACAAATTCTTCATAAAAAATATATCTCTGTACAAAAAGTTCTTTTGCACCTACTTCATGTCACAGCAGCATGTAGTGAAATGGCAGAATGAAATACTGGGAATGAAAATTAGATTGACTCGATCATAATGCCGGTGTTCTTCCCCAACCCCCCCCACCCTTGCCCTCCCACCTTTTTTTTTTTTAATAACAGCTTTTCTTTGTTTACAAAATATCTTACACAAGAAAAAAAATTATTGCAGCTAGCCTGGAGAAAGGCAAGATGTGTGATACAAGCAGCAGTTTTTAACAGCTTTGAAGCACATAACCTGTTTTTTAAAAAAAATATATAGCATGTATTATTAGCCCGTCATAATGATCTGGTCAACACTGGGGGAAAAGTCTTCTGCATATATCTTAGAAAGCAGATTTCCTGGCTGCCATTACCTGGCCACTGCACAACATTTTGAGAGTCTTATTCTGATGAAGCACCATATATAAGTGCATGTATACACAGCCCTCTGTAAAATAACTTCAGGAGAAAGAGATCCAACCTGAACAGAAGACTCAAACATAGCGGAGAAGGAGAGACATTTGAAGGATGTGGATAGAACTGATAAAACTACGAGAGCTTTCCTTTACTTGGGTTCCAGTCCGAAGCTCCTGTTTAATCAATACTCCAAACAAACACCTTAGGATAATTTGTCAGTGTGCCCCAATTTTGAGTGTCCCTGATCAAAGAACACCCACTTGGGATAAACACTCCTTACATAACCTCCCCAAAATGAATCACTGGATAAAGGATCCACAGGATCTGGGCTCTCTAACACAAAAGATCAAATAATTTAACTATTCGCTTTTCTGGGACCTTTCTTCCAACACATTCTTGGTGGTCATAGTGAGACTGAAGAATACACTGTAAGGGCAGGAGTAGAAAACATCAATAATAGCTATTTAGCCAGAATTTTGCACTTGTTTTCAATACTCCAATTTTTTTCTGCCATTGCCACTACAGAAAGTCTTCCAAAGCAGTAATGTTGATTTTGAACACCTGTCAAAAACTTTAATCACACAACAACATCCCTCCTTGGCCCACTGTTCTTACGGAAGCTCTTCATTTGCAGAGTGACTTCTTCTACATGGGGGAGGATTAGGACAACAACTTTGATCTGACAACTTTGTTCTTTCTCAGGAACTGTGAAGGTCTCTGACATGTGACAGATAAATGAAACTTACTGCACAAAAACCTCAGAAACAAACAAAAAAGAAAGCCAAAAACTACTAACAAAATGAACAAGGAACTGACTGGAAAGGATTATTTATTAAATTTTCTTCAGAGTTTCTTGCTCATATGAAGAATATAACAGCTGGAGGCCCTACAATACTGTATTATATTGCTGGTATTTTTCATCTAACAGATGTAGAGTTGTTAAGCTGACCAAGGGTTACCTTCAAAATTTTCTTTGCGTTCTGCAACATTAGCTGAAAAACCTGTTATTGGGCTTACATTACCTTTTTGGTTTGTGTATAACAGCCAGACCTACACACATATGGAGTTCAGAAACATTTTTCTACAGTTTTTGATAGCAACTGGACATTAGGACAGTTTGAAATTCAGAAAGCTAAAACAAAACAACAACAACAAAAAACAACCCTGAATTTTAAAGAAAAGCAAAGCAACTTTCCTGGTTTCTGAGCTCAACATGTATGACTAAAATCAGATTTTGCTTCATTATTTCCTGTAATTTCCTAATTTTAAAACTCAGTTTAATCTGCCTAATGGCATTTTTTTTTGTTTGTTTTTTTTCATTCAATAAAACCTTTAATTCTAAGCAAATGTTAATGATTTACTCAACCATTCGTATTTACAAATGTCAAACTTTCTCTGTCAAACTGTGTAAGTACAAAAGCAGTAAGTAGGGTGTTTAAAAAATCTGAAAAGAAACAGAAAGCAAAGATAGTTGAATATTTCTCTTTGTTCAAAGTAGAAACTGAATGACAGCTTGTTACAAACAATTTGCACTGGGTTTACATATGCTACTGTAATGTGTTTTAGTTCCATGTAACATCAGAAAATGATGTCATATTACAGGAAAAAATGGAAAAAAATGCAAAAGGGAAGACTGTATTATGAGCACAGGCTCACAGGCTTTATGAGCTATCTAAAATAAATTACTATTCACATTTGTACATGGCAAGCAGCAATAGCTGCTAACCCCCCTGCTGTTAAATAGTATGATACTGACAATGGTGATTGATGACTGATGTCAGAAGAAAACAATACTGGCAATGAAAATTTCTTTGAAATGGGCTCTTGTTCTGGTTGAAAGTCTCTAGTGACTTGTAATCATGTTTACAAAGAAATTTAGTCAAAAATTGACAAAAGAACTATTGTCCTCTATCGCACAAGATTTTAACTGGTGCTAAGCATGGGGCTCATAATTTAATATTCCAAGTAAATTTATTGTGGAATGTTTGCTTGGCAAAGAGCGAGTGAATGTCTATATACAATGGACAATGTGTAGAAACCCTGTATATTTTTACCAGTATCTTACTCAGTCATCCATAACACTCTAGTGCAAAAAAATTGTGCATTAACATTTTGCAATATAACGGCTGATTGGGAAATTGGCAAACTGCCCTATGTATGAGATACAATGTAAGTTTCTTTAATTTTAGCAAAATTTCAATGATAAAGCATTTGCAGGTGTACGCAACCTCAAGGAACGTTGTCTTCTCCTTCAAGAGAGCTTTATTTCTTCAGAATATTCCTGGGGATAATCTGTGGTGCTATCATTTGTCACAGTACTCAAAGGATTTATCCAAGTGCCCAGAAGAATGCATTGAAAGGCATCCAGCCACAAACAAATATGAAAGTCTGAGGCATTAAATATGACAAATTGGCATGACTCGGCAGTCTTCCTTAAAGTGTGCCTTGATCTGAAGCAGATGCAGCCAGGCATTTTGATCCAACTTTAAGATGAAAAAATTATTCTTTGTCTGATCCCCAGAAGACTGACACGGTTTTACCAGAAAATTTAGCTGCATGTAGGCTGACAGAAGATGTTAAAGATTACAGCAGCAAAGCCAAGAGAAGAAGGGAAACTGGTATATGGCACCAAAGGAATTACTGCTTGTCCATCAGAGGTATGGCTATGAATCAGTCATATTGGGCACTGAAGGCTATACCACTGTACAAACTGTGTTCAAAGTCGTATCAAACCTCACAGCCTTTGCTTCTGTGGGTTTTAAGTTTGTGTCATACATGGGATTTTCAAATGAAGCCTGTCCATTACTGTTTTCATGTCCAGCATACCCATTGTACTGTACTTTTGGTCTTGTTCTGGGAAAAAAAGACAGGAAGTTATCATTAGTAACCCTTAAAAATAAACATTCTACAATTATTGCAAGTTTTATCTATAATGTTTCCATCCTGTCTACACAAGTTGCATGACTCTGTCTAAAAGTGATAAAAGGAGATGCATAAAAGATGTTGCAGGGACTTAAAAAGTAAGAGAAATCTGTCTGGAAGTTATTTTTTATAGCGCGAAGAGAAGAAAACAAATTCCTAATGGGAAAACTGATGCTACAAAGCACACAGACAATGTAGGCAAAATATAGGTATGCATTTTCCATTATAAAAATGTCAAAAGAATGACAACTTCATAGCTTGTTGTTAGTGCCAAAACTGGCAGCCAAAAGTAAAGCAATGTACAACAAAAGTACAAACAAAAGTAAAGTTGGAACTCATAACATTTATAATATTTTCTGTCAGTAGTAACAATTATGATATTTTCTGATGAGGTTTTCAGTTTTAGTCTGACCATAAAAGAATCCTTACAGAGTGGAAACACTTATTCCAGCTTTACTAAATTAACACCTTACCAATTTCCAAATATATATCCTCGTTTTTCTAAAGTATTGATATTAATGTCAAACATACAGTACTGTCTTTAATTGGTGAATTTAATTTGATCACCATCAAGCATATTCTAATTGACTTTCCTGGAGATTTGGGATTTTACCCACACTAATTTTTACAGTATACCTAGGAGGGCAACTGGACCATCTGTGCAAATGTTCTGATGAAGATCAATACAAATTGTCAATTTAAAAGACTCGAATGGAGTAGATGACTAGGTATATATGGAAAGATGAGAGTGAGTTGCTCCTAATTCAAGGTTTCGATACCGTCTTGGATTTCAGATGAGATAAACACCCACGGACTTTATTGACTTAGATGTTTTCGAGCAGAGGTAGAGGAAATGGTTTAGTAATTCACTGCTATCAGCTGTTTACTACCATTCTAGAGCAGGAAGTTAGCATTGCACCACTGAAGTGCTGTAACAGGTCTCCTAGGTACTACTAAATCTAAGTCAGTGCAAAGTCAGCCAGCATAGCTTCAGTCAGGCAACTCTTGCACTGACGTAGCAAGTGTCCAGAATATGTTGCACTGCTAGCGGTAGTAGCCTTCAGATAAGGGTCAGTAATTTCAGTTATTCCAGATAGATCTGCCATAGCATGCCTGCTTACCTCCATAAATATTTCCAGTAACAAACACTACTAAATACCTTGACAGAGATTTTATATGTCCAAACATATGTAATCGGATTGATTAAATCCTAACTAATATTCACATAAATGTTGACATTTGAATATCAAAGGATACAAAGAATTATCTTTCAGTAACCACTCTTCTATTTTGGATAGTGTTTTACCACCATGGAGAACATAGCAAAACTTCAAGGATGTTCACATTTTTATGCAAAGTTCTGTCAGAACATATTAAGCCAATAATTACATGAAAAATAAAACAGAATTGTGTAGACTTTCTGATATATCCATGATATCCTGTTATATTATATTTTATTACTTTAACCTTAAATCTTTTAGCATCTAAAAGTATCTAAACAAATACATAAAGGAGGTTCAGTATATAATTTTATACATGTAATTGAAATAGGGCAAGAAAATCAACAAAGGAGTATGAAATATAGATGCTTGGTGCTTAAAAAATGTAAATTTAGAAAAGAATCTCATGATAAAACTTCAGAAAAGGGTTCTTGAAAATCAAACTCTTTTAGAAAATTATTTTGTTTTGGATAGCAGATAGGGAAAACTCACTGGAAAGGTGTTAGTAATGGAAATTGACAACTTACAAATAATTCTATTACCCATAAATATGTCTTTTTCTGCATATTTTCATTTTAGAAGTAACAAAGCATGCTTAGAAATCTTAACTAGGAGTTTTCCTAAGTGTAAGTAATTAAATATATTTTATTTTTGTTCAGAAAGACTGAGATGCTGTCTTCATTCCTGAAGCAATCCCTGCCTGTCAGATAAAAGGTAAAGAAACTGTGTAAAAAAAGGGTTAAAAACCCTGGTTCTAATTAGATGATATTTATCTGACATAGGCACAGCAGAAACATCCATAGAATCATCCGTTAAGAAGACTTTCAAATTCTCTGATATAGAAAGCCTCTAGGGGCATAACTACCATTGCATCATTGTGAAAATTTCATGTTGTTATTCGTCAAGGTAATTTGAAGACAGTCCCTTAAAAGTCACAGATTCTGTTCTCTTTCCTTTGGAACATCCTTTGTTTTGAAGAGAATAAAGGTGAGCTCGAGTTACTTTACATCAGTAATCAACTTGTTAGTTTTCTGATGACAACATGACACTGATAACCGCTGTAAAAACTGTGGCTTAATGGAAGAAATTGTTTGAAAATATAAAAAAGGAAGAATATTCTTTGAATTATTAAATCATGAGTAACATCTCCTTTTTCAAGTGCCTAATGCATTTAAATTAGATTAAGGTAGGCAGAACTGCAATGCTGCAGTACCACAAACATTGGGATTTTGACACTGTCTCCCACGGCATTCTC
>NW_009234915.1:0-24489 GCF_000690835.1 Fulmarus glacialis | reverse complement strand
GGGGGCCCGGCGGGCACCTTGGCGAAGGGGCGAAAGTTGCCCGCCTTGGTGTACGCCTCAGACCAGGCAGTTCCCGTGAGGGAATACTGATCACTTAAAAAAAAAAAAAAAGCCTTTGGAAACTACTTGGAAGTAAAATTAGATTTGGTATTAACTAGTGTTATAAATACACGTGTGAATTTGTGCACCTGTAACATGTAGAGAGGGAAATACTCACGGGAGCTGTCGCTTCCTGACTGGAAGAGTTTCAGAGCATCCCATGACCCGAGCTGAACTCCAGGTTCTCGCAGGTATCTGAGCAGTCAGCTGCCCTGCAAAGGCCTTGCCCAGAGTCGTCTTTGTGCTTCAGTGGCCAGATCCTAACCGGCAGGCAAGGCCTGGGGCAATTTCTTTCTTTTGTTTTCACCATATCAGTCAAAGTTGTATTTATAGCAGCAGGGTTTCTCACTCTCTAGCATAAGTGGGTGTGATCAGCACTTGCTCGTAAACTTTCACAGCTCTGGACAAACAGCATGATGGACATTGCTCACAGTCTTCACTCGCACCAAATGAAATCTGCTTCACCTGTATAGTTGAGATTTATGCTGGATAATGTTAGAGAACAAAAGGGCAAAAGGCATGGTATCCCACGACTGTTCACAATGGCTGACTCCTGTGGTGCTGTAGACTTGTATGATGCAGGGATAATACATGGGGGAACCAAGCATAGTTTATAGTGGAATTGAGATGAAGTCCCCATGATTACTGAAAATTAAGTGGAGATCAGAATATGAATGAGAGAGAAAACTGTTAAACAGCATTTGGTACAGAATGGTACTTTTTGTATAATGCAAGTGATCTGAAAATCTGTTGAAAGTATGTAGCTTTGTACATTGTGTTTAATAGAGGTGAAAAATAAGTTTTTTCTGTAGTGCATGTAGGAATAAAGCCCTTTAATAGGAGATGGGGAAATCTTTCTTTTTAAAAAAAAGGATGTGTAATTATTTCTCATATCATACATGGTTTTAATTGGATGCTGTACAAAATCTGAAAACCTATGTTTTCTTTTGATTAAGATGAAGGTTGCCTGGGTTCAGCTGACCTGAGTTCAACTTTGGATTTTTACACACATGCTGTTAGAGTTGAGTGAATAAACATGGTTGAAAACATCCTATCCTGCCGTTTGCCTGTTTGCTGCTTTCCTCTGGTTTCCATGTTTCTGCCTTGAGCTGTCCTCGTCAGTTCCCATTCACACCTTAACTCACCGCTGTCTTTGTCCCCTTAAGCTCGTTGCCTGCTGTGTCCCATCAGATTTATTATTCAGTGGCAGCTTTTTATGATTGAAGCAGCTATTTAAGTGGTAGCC
The DNA here is from genome assembly GCF_000690835.1 of Fulmarus glacialis. Lineage (NCBI taxonomy): Eukaryota > Metazoa > Chordata > Aves > Procellariiformes > Procellariidae > Fulmarus > Fulmarus glacialis. The sequence goes on along the minus strand of NW_009234915.1, from coordinate 23,144 downwards.
AGGTTACACATGAGGTTATATTGTCAGTCGATCTGTGGTGATGGGGACCTTGGTGCTGGAGCAGAGTGCTTCATTTCTCAGTCCTGAGATGCTTGCTTTGTATAGGAAAGCCTGCCCTTATCTTTGGAGGGGAGTAGTACGTTGTGTTGCAGTTCTCTAGGGAGATCAGGGTCTCACCTGGGAGATTTAAACGTGTCTGCCCTCTTTGCTCGGATTTTAAGTTCCTTTCCATGTCAGATTGCTCCTTCCAGCTTTTCATTTTTTGTTCATGTGTTTTTCTGTTGTGGGCCTCGGGTGTGCGTCTGCACAGCACCATTGAGCTTGGCAGTGGAACAGCACTAACTACATCTGTAATGCGGTGCTGCTAACTTTGTCCATTCTTAATTCATGTCTAGATTTGGTTTAAAGCATTCATGGCTAGAAATAATTTCTCATTCTTTAGATTTTGTTGCCCTTTAAATAATGATGTCTCAGATCACCCTTAACTAGAAAGTGTGATATTTCTGTTTTGTTTTATTTTGTTTTCCTAGTCATATAGGAAAAAGGATCTTTTGAGTCTGTTGTGGTATGACAAGTCCTAGGGAAGAAAATTGTAACTTCTCATGCTTGTCTCCAAAATATAAAAAATGTCTGTAATTAATCTTCCTAGCTGAGGCCAGGACACTGGAAATTACGCCCAAGCAGCTAAGTGAAATCTGTATAGTGCTGAAGCATGTGAATATGTAATTAAATAATAAATGCCAGTATAGTAGATGACTTGCACCGCAGATGTTGCCAAGAATTAAAGCTGTCTTCCATAATGTATATAAAATTAAAGGTGCTGGAACTCAAATGAAAAATTGGCCAGTCCATTTGGAGTTCTCTGCATGTTACAAAGCAGATGAATGCAATGGTTTCGTTCAAAGCAAATAAACAAATACGCAAAAACCCCCGAGTCTGCCAAAATTGTGTGGTAAGAAATAAGATGCGTGGTGGGTGAGTAGTTAAATGTATTACAGTTACATCAGACTTCTTTGGAGGAACGTGTGTGTAAAAACCTCTTTCTGCTTCCTATCTGGTCCTGTTCAGATGGGTATTTAACAGCTAACTGCAAATCTGATATGACCTGCTTGTAGTGAAATCTGCCATATCTCCTCCTCTGTCAGAGCTTGAATTTTCTCCTGTTGGGCTCTGTTTTGCCACTGCCTTTTCTGAGTGTCAGAGCATGACCCACGGGGCAGAGTTTCCTTGTGAAAAGTTCCCCTGGCAGCAGGTGCATATCCACTGGTGTGGGGATGGGGGCCGTGATTTCCCCTTGCCGCCACTCTTCCTTCCGTTTGGAAAGCTTTAGCTTGCCTGTTGCTTATGTTAGTGCTTACTGTGGTAAATACCAGCCCAGGTTATGGGCTGCATGTCAGGAAGTTTAGAGTAGATCAGCCCCTTGAAAATGTGTGGCTGCGTTCCTCCTGCGTCTTGAGCATGGCGGGATCTGTCCCAATGGATAAAGATGAGAGCGATGTGCGATTCCAGGGTCTGTATAGACCTCCCAATTTGGGACACGTGCGTGATTCTCTTCAGGCCCGATCTTGGAGGGTTTTACACTTACTCTTGCTTGCTTCCTTCCTTCCCAAGGGCTGTTGCCTCCAAACGTCTTCAAACCTATTGATAATGTGCCCAGTTGCTGTGTCAGTTATCAGTGTTTGGCTGAAAACAGTGAAGACGTGTGTGTTGACTTTTTAAAGTCATGGTTTGATTGAGGGCCCTGGCTGGAATAGGGTGACATTCTCTCCTTGTTTCACTGTGGTGGTGCCCAGCGGTCAGTCTAACCACACATTGTGCAAAAAGGATTGCTTTCTCCTCCAAGCTGGGGGATTGAAGCTTTTGAAGTTCTGACAAAAACTGTGCGAGAGCCAGTAGTCACTGTCTGGTACGATCTGATTGTCGACCTCTTGGAAGGGAACATCTAAAGTAAGCTTCAAGCGTGTTGTGTGTGCAGCTGTCCCTGTGTGTGTATGGTGGGACTCCAGCATTTGCCATTGGCAGCCTGGTGAGGGCAGACTAGTGCACGTGAAGCTCCTTAAGAAGATGTTACGCATAACAGAACTGGCTAATCTGACCATCAATCTTGCTAAAAAACTTTAGGTGTGGATGGTTGCCACAACACACCGGTGTCTTCATAATTGGGTTGCTATTGGAGCCTGCAGAAGCAGAGAAGTGAGAGAACTTTATCAGTCACTCTGCTGCCGTCCTTGTAGCTTCTCCAGAGCATTGCTCGTAAGTGTACAGCTGCGTGCTGTGTATTTGGAAAGAAAGAAACATTTTACTGGGCTCAGCTGGTGAGCTGTGATGTGGAATGGTAGACAGGGCGATGTACCTCTGTGTGTGTGAGAGGGAGGCAGGCGATGTTGTTTGTTATGCTTTTTGTCATTTTTGGCCTGAAGGCTGCTTAGCTGTAAATAATTCATAAGCAATCAACGGGAAGGCCAAGGCTCTGTTTTAGTGGTTCAGCCTGTTTTGATAATGGACCAATAAATGTACTGTCTTTATTGCTCCAGAAAAACACGGGTTTTGTGGATGTGAATGCATTGGTACTTCTGGAGCTGCAACTTGCAGCAGATCTTGAAAGGTGTTTTCTTCTGAGGTGGGAATAAATCTGTTGTCAGTGCTCTAATTGTTGTTGATTAAGTGACTGATTGTGGTAATAGACCTGATGATATTCTTCTGGAAGCTGTTTCCAAGGTCAATTGAATCATGCATCTGACTGCAAGATGTCTCTTTTAAAGCAACGGGAGTTGCAGTTTCAGGACCTCCTTGGTCTGCTAATTTCATAAGGGTTTTTTTGACAGTGCCTTGGACAAGGAATGTCCTTCAGACTAAATCCTGCAGTTAACATTTGGTTTCATTCTTCTGCCATCCTCATGTATAAATGAGCATCACTTCTTAAAGTAATCTGAGACTGAGACACCCAACTTGATTTCTGCATGTTTCTCATCATACGCTCTGTAACACTGCTATTTGCAGCATATTACATTCTGGATAGCCTAATAAAAAGAGAGGACCTCCAAAAATGCATGATTTGATGTTTTGTAGTCAAGATGTAGTGCTTTACTAAGCAGATTGTCTTAGTGATGCTTGAGAGAAGACATGCTCCTACTGCTTCCTAATTTTCTGTTCTTAGTGGCAATACTGGTCTTTATTGTCTCTAGATAGCATGTGTCACGACTCGGAGAAATTTAGTTTTGATAGCTCTACAAACATATTTTATCCAGTTTATGAGACTACAGGGTCTTTCCTTCTGGTGGGGCTTTTCTGTGTCAGCAAGCTCCTGACACTGTTCCAGCTCAGTAGCGGTCATGGATGTAATATGAGCATCTTCATTCATTTTGAGCACTGTATAACTTGTCCTCACAGAAATCCTCCTCACCACATTTTGCAATGGTGCCATTGTTCTGTACTTTGCTTCAGTCTCTTTCCCAATTAAACCACCTTTGCAAGCATTTATGCTAGGGAGACCTTCAGTCGCAGAACACGGCCAGCCCGTAATAATGGCACAGGCATAACACAGGATTATCCAAGGGCAGTGGCCCCTAGGGGTTGTGGTAGTAGATGCAAGTAAAAGCAGCACAAATTTTTGTCAATTTTCTCATTTAAAAAAAAAAAAAAAGCCAAAATATAGCTAACATGCTGGAAAAAGTCTGTATAGACTTCCTCTCTTGAGAAAACTGCCAGCTTTTTTTTTTTTTTTTCCCCTCCTGTTGAGTGTGTGAGGCGGAAAGGAGGAGCAGCTGCTCTTGTGTTGCTTGTAATTGAGGCTGACTGTACTGTAGTGGCTTGGGCAAATCAAGGTTGTAAGTTGCAGATGACTGTGTCATAGGTGGTAAGGATCTCTTAACTGATGATTAATAGTGTCACTGGATGTTTGAGCCAAGCCAGCAATGTTGTCACATCCTTCACCTTGTGAGGTTTTTCTGCCTGGGGATATGCTGTTTCTTTTGAGCAGTGCATAAGCTTTCCTTCACGTACATAGCAGTACCATCTAATTTAGGCTATGTGGTTGCAGCCAATAAACCCTCCTGGCAGGTAGTAGAAATTGCTTTGCATCTATCTTAAGTTTGTGCTTGTGAACAAAAAAATCACATAAAATGAAGGAGGAACGAGCTTCCAGTTAGCTTTCCTTTTGTTTTGAATACTTTGCACATTGAAATCTTCTAGTTTTGGCTATGTGTACCACCTGAGAATTTAGAGCAAGGGAATATTAGTGTTGTGCAAGGAAGCACTAAGGGTGGTTGGAAGCAGTGGTATTGTGTTTCCTTCTTTTTCCAATCTCAAATGTATGTGTTGAATCTTGTAATTTTTTGCTTCATTTTTCAAATCTACTGTGACATGAGAAAGAAGTCAGTCTATCCTCCCTTCCCTGGAACACATTCTGCATAGAGGTTGTGTTTCTGCTGCTTTCCAGCTTCCATTCACATTGGTGGGATTTGTAGATACTTGGAACGAATAGAGTTAGGGTCAAGTTTTTAAGTCATTTAAGAGACTAATATGCATTGAAATGAATGCTGCCTGGCTGGGTACCTATAGCAGTGTAAACATGGGGTTCATTCTAGGCTAATATGCTCTGATTTCTAGAGACTGCCGTGTAGACGTTGCATAATTGAAACCTGATTTTCTTAGCATTCTTGTATAAAGAAAATACTTAAAAGCCATGCAAGAATAACTCCGGCTTCTGTGGAAATACGGTGTCTTTTAAAGGAATGTGTTCAGCAGAGCAAGCCATAGGAGGAGTTTTAAAGGACCAGAAATAGTTTTAATTCTGGTCTTTGAGAAATCTTTTCCTTTTTGGTGTCTTTAGGCTGCATTATTTATATAACATCATTACATTACCAGACCATGTCCTAACAAAGTAGAGGTCAGCCATGAATCAACTTTGTATCTACTTCTATATAACCCTTTATCCCATGTATATCTTCGGTAGGTGACATGGCTCACCCTGCATGGCATGTCAACAGTGAATTGGTAGATGAGTCTCTGCAAAACGGTCCTGAAAAAGAGAGTGGCTTGATTTGATGCTGGAAAGGAAAAAATAAACCCCACCCTAATGTTAGAAATGACATTAATATGCTTCTTAATTGGCATTCAGAAATCAATGAAACCACAGACATTTTTTGGGTAAACCTCATGATTAACTGTGTGGAGCTCACTGCATCTACCTTGAGGATGAAGGCACAAACCCATGCTGATGAGATTTGAGCCAATAGCTCAAGGGAAGCTGCTCATACTGGTAAGCCATGATCTCCAGCAGAACTGGGAAGGTCCATCTGGCCTGTAGGTACTTGCATTGTTTTTCTTTAAATTTGCATCTCTTCTTGTAGAAGATAGCTACCCAATTACTCACAAATCCTCAGGCACTGCTTGAAGATTTTCCATCATCTCAAGAGTGTGGTAGACACTAGGCAAGGGTCATAAGAATAATACAATTTTTTTAATCTCTTGTAGCTGTTTCTGAAGGTATAGAAGACAGTTTAATTTCATGCAGTTTTATAGGAATATGTGATTTAATTTAAAATGCAGGCTTATTTTAGTAACCTTCATGTACTCATGGGTATTCGTGTGTAAAACAGGAAAATTAAGTGGTCTACCCACAACCAGCTGATAAGTAGGTCCTGTGGATCATAGGAAGTACATACCCTTTTCTCGTATCAGTCTTCCAGTTATATACCCTGGGTTTAAAAATAATTTGCCTGCCATCTGTGAGGTTGACTACTGTCTGTGAACAAAAACAAGCTCTTACAGAAACAAAATTGGGAGTATATTGTGTAAGTGAAGGCATATCATCTTGATGGTGGTGTGTGGCTTGTGATGTGGATCTGGACACTTGAGCTCTGTGCATGGCTGCAAATTACCCACGGTCAGCAGTGCATGCCTCTGCTTCCCCAAAGGCAAAAGGTCTTTTGACAGAGATGCTTACTTTTAAGGGAAAAGTGGCACAAATCTTGTCCTAACAAGAAATGCAGTGACTAGCTAGTCACAGAGAATGGATGCAGAAATATATGCACTTTCTTATCCCTCTTTGCTTTTAATGTACCCTTAGGCTACACAGCCCAGAAGTTGATACATGGGTCTGACACTCAGAAGAACAAGCTGATAGATGAACTGTATCTCAACCTGTTTGCATATTTGGGCTCTTACTTGTTCTTTATGCTGTGCTGCTGTAGGAAGCTTGCACAGTCAACTGCTGGAAAACTTGCTTGCTTCCCCCAGGAGGGTGACCCGTTAGCAGCCTGTCACTGGTCTGGCAGTTGTCTTATTGCAAAGTGTGCAAGTTGCAGCCTGTGCCAAACACGGAGCAGGTTGTTAACTCACTGTTGCAGCTGTGCAAGCAAACCCAGATTCAAAGTGCAAATAAGTACATGCTTCAGCCATTTGCAAATGGGAGGGGACCAAAGCATAACTCTATGTAGGAACCTTAGCTAAAACTAAATGTTGACATGTCCATAGAATAAAAGGTGCATTAGTGGGGAATAGGGGAATTTCCTTTTTTATAGGTCACCCTTTTTTCTGTAAACATGTAAATGCTTTTGCCAGGTAATACAGAAAAACAAGATCTCTTGTCCCACTTTCCCCCGCCCTTATGCCCCTCTCTGCCAAAAAAATGTAGTCGTCTGTTTGTCCAGGGATCTGAGTCATCTGTGTTTGTTCAATGATCTGAATATTGAACCTAATTGTGAAAATCCTGTGAAAGCATTGCAACATGCTCTGTTCATGACCGTGTAGTGATTTCTGTGCGCCCCCTCCCCACCCCCCCCGGTGAGTCACAGCTCAGGTTATCCAAATCAATTTTAACTGGAAAATTTTCTCAAGGTCTATTCCTTTACTAAAATTAAAGGATGTATTCTGATGAATGTTGTCGTATCTTGGAGCTGGAAACCTTTTTCTGCAAAGCAAGTTGCTCTGTAGTGCTGCTAGTCAGCATTTTATACGGGTACTACAGCGTGGCCTGAAGTTGTTTATCCCATCTGTTTGAATAAAAAGAAACGTGTGTGATTTTTAATGTGGAAGATACTTTAAATCTTTCTTCCCATTTAATAATGAAGAAAACCCCACCCTTCTCAAATTTGAGCAAGGCAACTTTTGTTGTTAAAAACTTAAGGTGTTAGAGCGTTTGTATGAAAAAAGTGAGAAGAGAATGAAAACAGATGTGTAAATACCTAAAGCAATTGCTCTTGCTCCCTCAAAGACAGAAATTCGTGTTCATTTATTAATTGAAAATGCAGATTTATTTTCCAATTTAGGTATGGCCTCAAAGACACTGTGAGTTGTGCTGTCACAGTAAGGGCTTAAAATACATACGTCATGAATAAAAGATGACTTGATGTTTTAATTTTGATGCGTAATTTATGTAAAAGAGTTCCAAAGACAATTTAAACTATGCTTGGAAATGACCACTCTTAATAGTTTGAGTCCATTGTTGGATATTATAGTTCAGTTGTGTGAGAAAGCTCTAGTAGCTTTAAAAAATTTACGCTATAAATTAGTTTGGAATTTTAATATAATATTATGTGATCTGTATATTGCTCATATATAAAAATACAATTTATTACCTTCATTTAATCAGGGTGAAAACATGTTTAAAATAGAGTATGACAGCAGCCAGTTTTGTAAACTTTTCAGAGTTGTGTTGATGGCTGTATAACATACTGTGATGGTTCAGAATGAAACTCATAGTGACTTGTGCAGCCATCTGCAACAAATAAACATGTTTTATTGCCTCCTATCATATTATGTTTACAGCACAGCAGACTGGCTGTCATCAGAGAAGCTTGGACGAAAACTTTTTGGTGAAATGATGTAACTGCTAATGTGAGAATTATCTTGGTAGTTTTATTTCTCATAAACTTGTGTCCTTTCATCTGATGGCTTGATACAGATTTCTAACTGTATTTTACATCTAAATTAGTTACAAAACAATGGCTGAAGTAGGGGCTGCCAGTTTTTTAAGGCCTCCTTTTTTCCATCCTCCAAATGAAGCAACAAAAACTGTGATCAGGACCTCGCCCCTGCCCATGACTCCTTGAAAATCGCATGGCAGTGATTTGCAGTGATGTGACTGCTGTTCTTTGCTGGTAGATTTGGATGCACACTGAGGATTTTGGGAAGGTTGTTACTGTTCCTGCCTACTGAGCCCATGTACTGCTGGTGTTAGTGTAATTTCTGTGCTGCTGGCTGACGATCTGCCTCTGCTGTAAAGTGGTGGGTGGCTGGAGCCTCCTTGGTGTCAGCTGGCACTTGAGGATGCGTAGTGCTTTACAGGGCAGCACATACGCGTATTGAGACATAAGCAGGAGGCTGTGGAGGTCGGGTGCGTGTATCTTCCTGTGATTCCCCTGTGGCTGTGAAGCAGGTGAGCCAGTCAACTGATGGGTGCGAGTTAGTCCTTGATAATCTTTTGTCACTAACCTAAACATTGCAACGTTACGCAGGGCAGTCTGGTGTTGCAAACGCATCCTGCAGGGTGTTCCTGCCCAGAGGCTCACTTTTGCTGATCAGAGGGGATACGACCTTTTTCCCAGCATTTCCCTTTGCTAGCAAAGTACTTTCCAGGTTATGTGCTGTAAAATACAGCTTTTGTAATCAACCTCTTCTGAATTGCTTTTCTGAGTTATCACGGTTTGCTCTTCCACAGGCCTCTTTGTTCAAGAGGAGCTTCTTGAGTATTCGTCTACTCTCTTTCTGAGCCATGTCTCACAGTATTTCACCCCAGTTTCACAGTGTTACTGACTTTCATGAACGTGAACCCAGTGTGTCACAGCACTGGCTTTCAGGTCATTCGGAGTAATAATTTGCTTTGGACTTTCTTCAAAATAAGGTGCCAAAGGTGCCTCCCAAGGAATTTGTCTGGTTGGCAGGAGGGTGTTGCACAGGTAATCTGTGTGTAACATCTGTGCAGCAGTGAGGTAAGGCATTGTGTGTGTATGTTTTTAGAGTAATGCTGAGCTAGCTCTTGTGTTGATACCATACGTGCGTTGTAAGCATAGCAGAAGTCAGTAACACCTGAAGGAGTTAATGGTGGTAAGATCATCAGGGCACAGGGTAGGTGAGTGGGTGAGCTGTAGCCTGGCTCTGACAGGGGCTACAGAGGGGAATTTTCTTGCGTGTAATTTACGCCCAGCAAGAAACAGTAGTAATTGGCTGTTAGCTATTTACACTGAAGGAGAACAGCCAGGAGGACCTAAATGGCTAAAAGCTTTTTGAATGAAGTGAGAGACCTTTCATAGAGAGCTTGTTCTTATGAACTGAAATAGTGTTCATGTAGTTATATTATTGGTGAAGGTTATGTTTCCTAGGTGAAAGGAATCAGTCCTTTTCTTCCCGTTGCTGTTCATAAGTGAAAACGGAGTCATGTTCCATGATACGGTCATTAAGTGTTTCTGTAGAATTCATGTGGCCATGTGTTGGCCACAGCTTGGAGATGTATCTGCCTAGACTTCCCCTCCACTGATTTTATGTGGGCAAAAATACATATCTAGACAGAGAAAACTCAACTTAAGCAGACAGAGCAGAAATAAAAGTTCTCCTCCTTCCTGATTTGCCTTTGTAGACAAGTCCTTTCTTCTAGCAAACCGAATGATTCTCTCAGGGCAGGACTCTGCTCGTTTCTTTTGGTCTCTAGCAAGTCCTTTCTGTCCCCTCTGCCTTTTAGCTAGTTGGTCCGTGATCTCCCTGTTGTCTCCAAATAACCTGTAGCCACCAATATCCTTGTGGTGACTCTTTGCCTGCCAAATGTTACCTCCGCTGAAGGAGCAATCTCATGCCTTCAACCTCCTCTTGTTGCTGTACAGGAATGTATCACCGCATACCAAAGGCTGAAAGAAAACGAGTGCAGCCTGTGAGTTGCGATGGAGAGCGGGGACTAGGCAGTCCACCAGTGCAGTATGGGAGGAAGAATATTACTTAGCAAGTGAACATTTTTCTGGTACAGTTTTTGTTGCAGGACCATCTGGCTCTTATTAAAAGTTGCTGAGTAGTGTGGTTTTGAGGGACTTCTCACTCCTGAGCACCACTGCTATAAAGCAAAGTAACCAAATTTGTCTTAAGTATTTTACTATAAACAGAGTGGAAGTGCAAGCTAACACTTTCTCTGTGTGTATCAGCAGGCCTTGCAGGGATATGTGGACGGTTAAAAATGTTTTCTGTTGCTTTCTGACCATAAGAAGGTAGGCTGTCTGCTTGTAGTCTCCTTTACCTCTCTTCATGTTAGAAACGTTTTTTATTGCTTGTATGGTATATTTGCCTGATGTTTTCTTCCAAGGAGGTAGCCGTTGTCAAGGAGTTTATCTAGGAGGAGATTTTAGTCATCTTCCTTTCCTTATTCCTGCAGCTTCCTGCAAATGACAGAAAACACTCTTTATTCCTACTGTTCCACCAGCCAAAATAGATCCCACAGAGCATAAAGGACATGCATGTACGTAGTAGACTTGTAGCACACACTAGCTTTCAGGACTATGCTTGCAGCATGCCGAGCACCCAGAGCTCTCTCTGGCACCACCCAGAACCAAGGCAGTGCCTGTACTTTGTGCATCAGTTTTGAAAAGCAGGAGGAAGCCGTGGAGTAGCCACTGGGACTTCTCGTGAAATTTTAAAGGCAGAAATAGCCTGCTGTGGGCATGCTGCAGACAAAGGAGCCGGTAAGGACACAGAGCGATTTTTCTCACGTGTTAGGTTTGAACCAGTTAACTTGTTCTTTAGCAACAACTTTAGGGAAATGTGAGGGTATGTAAGAAGCTAGTTGCTGAAGGCAACATGGGAGATTAGCACTTCTCACTAATTTAAGAATTGTTGGTATGATGCTGAGGTTTCCTGGCATACACCTATACAATGCATGAAGACAGTAATATTCAGGAGAGCCAGCATGCTTAGGTCTCCCTCCCTTAGCTAGACAGTGGTGCTTCTGAAGTTATCAGTCTACCGGGTTCAGCCCCTGAGCTGTGGTTCAGGCTTAAGTGCCCATGTGAGATTGATATTCCTAAATTCTCCTTTGGGTGTAATAAACCAGCTGATTTCCCTGAAATGGTTTGAGAAGTAAGTAGTGGAATTAGTAATCTTAGCTTTGCTCTCTTTTGTAGAAAAGCTCAGTGTTCCCTCCTCTCCTTGAAGGATTTTTATAGCTGCATCTCTCGCCTGTTTGGGGAGCAGTGCTCCGTCTGTCCTGTGCATGGAGGAGGAGATGTGCTCTTGGGGCCAGAGAGCATGCACAAAGGTGGGGATGACTGCCACTGTTGCGTGAGCCCTCCTCCAGGAGGAAGGGCCTGCTGACTTACCTAGCCCAGTGCAAAATACAAGTGCCGTGAAGAGTGCCTTGTCCTCTAGTGATACTTCTGCTACAGCAGCAGAAGAGCTGGTGCTGTCACGGTGTGGCAGGTATGTTCTGACCATGTTGTTCAGGTTTGGCTTCTCAAGAAAATCAGAGGCCCGAGCTTCTGCTAGTAGATCCCAGGTGTGCAGGAGTGCACGATGGCATCAGGCGGTAGAAATCTGTGTCTGCTGAGGTCGTGGCAGTTCTAGGTAGGTTCAGTCTCAGGGATTTACTTGCTGTAGGAGCAGTCCTGGTGAAAGTGTAGTGGCTTTATGCCTCTCAAGTGTCTGGCAGGTTAGGTTCCCAAACGCTTTGATGATCTGGGGTTTATAATTGAAGTGCAGTGAGTTTTACTGTCATTTTACAGTTCAGGAAACTGAGGCATAGTGTTCATGGTGTGACTTTATCTGAATGAGCGAGAGAACTGGATTCCTCTAAATTTAACCCCAAGATAAATCTCCTCTTCTATGTGTCAGTGTATCAGTACCGTTGTATCCCGTATGGGGCTTCAGATTATTCTTCACTGGCTGTGTACCTGAGCATGGCTTCATGGTTTTGTACAGACTGGTGGATATCACCTGTGAGCTCTGAAAGAGTTGCTGATTTTAGCAGCATAAACCCTCCCTGTTGTTTCTGTGGTACGTTACGCAGTGGTGGGACTTGAGCCAGCAGTGGCATCACTGGGTGGAAGAGAAGGTATTCCAGGCATTAATTATGCGTACTGGAAGAGAAGATTATTGTCACCGTCTCTCTAAATACTTGGGCAACAAACCAACTCTAAGCGTATAGAAGTACAGTTTTGGGGACAGTATGCTGTTTGGATAAATGAATTCATGAAAGGTGTTACTGATGATTGATCCTCTACTTAAATTATGAATGATCTCGCAGGTTTTTTAAATGCATGATGACTAACTTCATCTTTTCTTTTTAGTTGATGTCCATCAGCATATTAGGTGTTTCTGCCTGGATGAGAGACTACCTGAATAATGTTCTCACTTTAACTGCAGAAACAAGGTAAAGCTTTCCTTAAACCTATTAATTGGTGTGGGTGATTGATTGCAGTATATGTCATTCATTCTGTATGGCAAGTTTCCTAATCAGGATTTCTAGAATTAAGAAGCCTTCAGTTGAGCTAATTATTGTTTTGTTGAAAGGTGTGTTTTTGCCACTATTTCTGGCATCAGTTGCAATTAGAGAAGGGGGAAGATATGAATTCAATCTTGTTTTATTCCTGTGCCTTTCTCTTCTGACAGAGATCAATTTTTGGCCCTTTGCCAACATGCAACCATATTACATTACTGTTTAGTTTTGAATACTTCATTCAGTCTGGAGGTTTAGGAATGCTGTTAGCTTTATTACAGCAGTGCTTATGAGCCCTGGTGATGGAACAGGGCCTCATTGTGCTACATACTGTGCAAGTGCAGGACAGGAAGATTGCCTTTGCTCCAAAATGATTTCAGATGATGCATTAGTTTCTGGTACCTGAATGCAGCATTTGACTTTAAAACCACGTAGAAGAGATTTCTGTGAAACGTGTTAAAGCGCTGGGAAGAACACATCTGCTAATCCACCGTTTTCGTTTTAATGACTGTATTACATTTTTCTTCTGTATCATTTTTGTGTGATTATCCTTTTTTGATTATGGTTCTGATTGGTTTTAGGGTGGAGGAGGCTGTCATTTTGACTTACTTTCCTGTGGTCCACCCAGTCATGATTGCAGTCTGCTGTTTCCTCATCATAGTTGGAATGCTGGGCTACTGTGGAACAGTGAAAAGAAATCTGTTGCTCCTCGTCTGGGTACGTTTCATAACCTCTAAAACCAGCTAATGTCTGCTTTACTTCAACAATGTAAGAAAAGTTTTAATCCACAGGCACTAGATAAATACTGATTATTTTTTATTACTGTGTTGAGTTATGGTATCGGTGAGGAATTGTAATTGCAAAGCACACAGTGGGAAAGAATTTATTGCCTAGGCTGCATTATGCTGTGACTGAAAGACAAGCAGTGTCTCATTTCCAAAAATCCGCTTCATTTAGTAGAAGAGTTGCTGAAGGGAAAAATAACTCAAACTCTTAAGTACTAATAATTATAGGAACATGAGTCTGAGTGCTTTGAAATAAACCCTTATGCTACCCTTTTGACTCTAGGCTGTGCAATAGCTAAATAACCTAGATTTTGCTTTATCCCCACAGTTGATTGTGTGTGCAAAGTAACAGCGTTTGTAACTGATGAAAGTTAGTTCTGAGTGTATTGAGAAGCTTTGCCTTCTCTTACGTGGATGTGGAATTTTGCAGTTGCATTTGGTTGTGAGCAAGTTTAAAAATAAGTTCCAAGTACCCAGCTTTTTCCTTTGTTTGGAGGCTACATAACTGAGCCAACAGCAGCTGAAAAGCAATAGTCTCTCCTGCACAAGGCTTTATGTACTGTTTAACTGTGATGAGGCTTTGATTGTCAAGAGAGCCAAATGCCTTTTTCTTCATCTGGAAGTCAGTGAGTTTGAGGACAATATTAAAAAAAAAAAACCCACAGTAAAAAACCCCAAACGAACAAAAAAAAGAACAAAACCAAAAAGCCCATCAAACTTGCAGAAATTTTAAAATTTTAGAGTTTAAAAATATTTAGACCATTGGCTACACTGAGATCAAGGAGTGCCATGTACTTGTATGCTTCTTAGAAGTCTAGCTGGTAGCCCTTTGCAGAGATGGGTTTTGTTGTTTAATGTGAGGATGAGCAGGATTCCAAGCAGCCTGTAAGCCCGATAGAGTGGGAGCAATGGATGTGAAAGAGGTGTATCAGACTTGACTACCGTAATTGCAGTAGGAGAAAGTGGACAGGTAAAATCCTTCAGCTCTTGAGAATATCCAGAAGTCTTATACAAGTAGAGTTGGACTCCTGCTGTTTTTTCACTGCAGTGTCTGTTGGGTTCTCCCAAAGTGCATACAGTTGCATTTTTCTTGCGGATCTGTGCGGGCCAGGTACGTGATACCTGGACCTTACAAATTTTGCACAAAATGACCAAAAAAAAAGTGAGAAGTTGGCTGAGAATTATGCAACCTTTGCTTTTATTTAATAGGAAGTATTCTAACTGCAGCTAGAACGGTCAGGAAACTGTACTGGGGTTTTATATTAAAATGTCTTTTATATTTGAGAGGGTTGGAGTAAGCTTTATTTGAGATTTCTAGCTGAAGGTGGTGCAGCAGAAGTGTTCCTCAATTGCAAGAAGGCAAATGCTGTTTCTCCTTTTGGATATTTGTTAAGCCCATATACAATATGGAGATTGCTGTTTCAAAGCTACACAGTTACGAAAAACTCTCATTTTAATGTGAATTCTTTATGGTAAAATAATAGTCATGCATTTTTTATTTCTAGATCCCAACCTTGCAGTGTTAAAGTCAATGGCAAAGTTCTAAGACAGATAATATTTAGTTATGAGCACTTGCATAAAAATAATAGATTAATGTAATTTCATACCATCTAATTATTTATCTAGTAATCTTTCTTACATACTTTAAAAGGTCCTTGTATATATTTTTGTTTTATATAAATAGTGAAAGTGTTAAAAGATGGTAAGCTTAGTAAGTTCACCCTTAGTTTTTATGGTAAGGTTATAAGATTATTTTCATAAAGTGTTTTTTATTTTATAGTGGTGATACTTTTTAATGTGAGTTAAAATTAATTAAAAAGCAAAAGCAACTATATAATGTAGACCAATGTTACATAGTATCTGGAAAAAAAATGTTACCATTTTTGGCATAAGCCTTGAAAAAAATCCTAACTAATTAAAAAGAAAATGAAGTTAAAACTGGTTTTGGCCTTCAGTTTATTTAAACTGCCAGTGAAAAGAAGGAATCATTTATAGCTTTTAATGCCATCTGGAAATAAATTATTTAAAGTGTGTTTAGGCAGTCAAATTATACTAAATCAAAACAAGACATTTCTATCATTTTATGTTGCACTATTTCGTTTTCAGGAGCCTGAGAATTTGCTCTTGCTAAGCAAACTGATAAGCAAAACTAAATTATATCTTCCTAAGTATGTTATTGTCTTTGATTAATTGTTAAATGAATGCAATCGTGTTATACCACAGAAGTATGCAGGCGTAAGTCAATGCTTCATTCATCAGACTAATCAGAAAAGTGATGGATCAACAAAATGAGCTTTTGTGCAACCAGATGAACTAAAAGAAAAGAACCTTCATGTAAAACATTAACAACCTCTTCAATCATGCTTTTAATCTTCTTTTTGAAGTACATGAACAGCCATAATGATGGCATGCAGACATATTTGGATACAAATCTTGAGGTTCCTGGCAGCATGCTAATTGCTAGTGCTAATGTTGTTAATTGAATTGGATTTTTGGAAAATCTAATAAAGCATAAGGACCATAAAATACATATATTTTAGTGTTAGATATTTTTAATACATTTGAATACATAATTATTTTCATTTGTTTTTGAAATTTTATCTTGCAATTAAATGCTTGAAACCTTCCCAGCTTCACATGAGGCATAAATATAAATTGAAATAATGTTTACTCAGCTTAATAGTAAGAAAATATAACACCTCAGTCTTCTGATGTGCATGCTCTAGGTTATTTGTAGAACCAGCATTTTAAAGCTATGATCATTTAATTTTAATTGCTTCAGGAGTACATAGTCCTGAAGGCTAGTTGGTATAAAAAGCCCATGTGTACCTCAAGTGTCTATAATATAATTTTGTTGTGTGTCCTGAATGACCAATGTCCTCATGTAGAAGTGGCTGTGATGCCATCCTGAACTGAAAGATCTGGACTCTTCCAAGCCACTGACTTGAATGTGTAAAAAGTCCAAGGATGAGAAACTAGAGTCCAGGTTTTATGGTGCTTATTACAGTTTTTCAAACAAGGTTCTTCAAATTATTTTTTTCAAATCCAGAACTTTTGCCTTTTCTCTTCTGAGGCTCTGTACATTTTGGATTGTTTTTAAAGTCTGTTGTGCACATAGCCTAACTACAAAAAAAAAACCCCCAAAAACAAAAAAAGAACAAAAAAAACCAAAAACAAAACAACTAACCCCCCCCAAACAAACAAAAAAACCAAACCAAACCAAAAAACCCAACCAAAAAAACACAACCCCACAAATGCATATATTCTTTAAGAATAGTAACCTTAAGGGTGTGTGAATTATTTTGAAGTTCTTGTTTTATTAAGACAACAAGAGTAAACTCTGTTGCTTGACAAGAACAGCTTCATGAAAATCCCACTGGAAAATATTTTCCTGGCTGGAGTTTTCATTGCAAATTCTGGCATTTATAACTGTGAGTCTTCTGTAATTACAGCATTCAAACAGCACAGGATTCAAGTTTGTCTGCATATGTTTTCACAAAGGGAAAAACTGTTAGAAATATTTGATGGTCAATAGGGCAAATCATTTTACTGATTTTTATCATAAAGTTGGCAGAGAAATAAATATGCCTCAGAAATAAATGTTGTTAAACCCTGTTGGTGCGTGGTCAAACATTGTGTTAATTCAGTTATGGCAGAACCTGCTTATAAATTGGAACTTGGCAGACTAAATTGTCTATTAAAGAATTGAAACGCAACCAGATGAACCCTCATTAAACTAAACTTTTCTTTAAAAGCAGGCAAATATTTCATAAAGAGAAAAAATGAAATGATACTATGTTTTGGTTGAAAAGGTAAACTGGAGACATGTGACAAACCTAAGGTGAATGTGGCTGTTTCATGTCAGTACTTCTCAGCCAGCTAAATGCAGTGTTGGTGAAAGTGGTTTCTGTAAAGTCCATCTGAAGAACGACAGGGAACCACTGACTGTATCACCACTTGGGGCAGATTCTTCTGCACCCATACACCCATTTCAGTCCATGTGGATGCAGAGGTGATAGGGATGATTAAATTTGGATGCCTGCTGTGTTGCAAGATATCGGTAACTGCTAATGCCTTCCTAGAAGGGACTCTTCCTATGTGTGAAATGTTAGCTGTTCTACAGTACCACAGCACCAACTATTCTGCAGTACTTGTGGCTACAGTTAACATGAATTAGTATGAAAGTTTAGTGATAATTAATTTTTTTGTCTTTTTTTTTTTTGGGGGCAGCATGTATTTCTGCAATAATACATAATATAGATTATTTGTTCTGTAATAATACTGGATATTTGTTCTGACCCATGTGGACTCTTAGCAAGTCACAGCTGCTCCAATACCTTGTACTAACATTTGGCACTGGAATTGTTATTTACAAACCAGAAGTATTTCTTCATTATTAAACTACCAAGCATTGAAAGGAAAGAAATAACTGACGAATGTACTTGGTGTAAACCCGTGCAGTTTAGAATTAGACAGGTTGGAGACTGGAGTTCATAATTTTCATATTTTGTGCCTTTTATCAGCGGCTCACTTATGGATGTGGCGTAAGTAGGAGGAAAACAGATTCACAAGATAGGTTAGCCTGCCTTTTGAAAGAAAGTGGGTTTATAATACTGTAGTACAGATTTAATGAGAAGCCAGTACTGTGCTAAAACTCCAATTCAGGTAGTCAGTGGGTAAGTAAGGATCTGGACACGTAGCTTGCATTTTGAAGTGCTGCTTGTTTGACGTTCCACTTACAAGAGAAAACACACTTAAAGTTCACCAATTGTTATTATACCCCAGTAGTTTCAGATATGAGTAACTTGCTCAAGAAAATAAATACAGGACTAAATTTTTTTTTTTGCTTTGTGAATTTCTAACTTTCAGTCTAAAGGTGAACTCTTTGAGGAGATGCCTGAACTAATCGTCATTAGACATCTTTTTGCCTTGAAATAGCATAGGGGGTAAGCTCCTTTCCTGTTCAGATCAGGGTTTTTAAGGTTCAAACAAATTGTTGGATTTTGAGAACAGTGTTGGTGATGCCACGGTGTTGCCACAGCGCAGAGCTCCGCTTTGCAGGAGCGGGTGAGCTCTGCAGGGCTCTCAGGATGGTGGGGTGGACTATGTTGGTCCTGGAGTCCAGTGCCAACCTCTCTGTCTGCCTGTCTAACCATGAGGTGCATTTTGTTGACCTTGTCTTGTCCAATGTAAATGTACAGTGCTGTGTATGTACTTACAAGACTTTTTCAAAGCAAGTGCTTTGAAAGGGTACCTTATTTTCTTAGCTGGGAGAGGGAGCTTGCACATGAGAAGTACAGGTTGCCTAGCATTATGGGTTATTGGGAGGTGCTGAACAAACCACAAATGAGCAGGTGCGTATTTGAGCAGCATGGAGACAAGAGACTTGGGGTGGAGGAGCATGACAGGAATTGTGCTGGTGGGAGTGTCCAGGTCTTCTTGCGAATGCTTGGCTTAAATCCAAATGTTTGCTGCGCTTATGGTGATGATCTGCTTCCTTCACCCCGGCGCTTAGCAGCTAGCTACCTTGAAAGCACAGCCATGTTGTACCAGCGCAGAGGCAGCACGGTACTATTTGGCACAGTTATCTGGCAGCTCAAAGTAACAAGAACTGTCCAGCCCCTTGAGGGCTATTCAGGGAAGTGCCTTTGACTTACGACAGCAAGGTTGGACAGTGTAGTTATGATGCCGTCAAATAAAATGTCTTTTTTGGGTACTTCTGCAATAGTGAAGAGCCGCTTGCTCATCCTTTTGAAAAAGGTACAGTGCTAAATTAAAAGGTAAATATCTGTAGACAGTAGCCATTTTATGGTCTCAGTATGTTTTCAGCATGAAACATGCTGCCTGGACTTCTGTGACACACTTTTCACTGCATGCTATACTTTTACGCTCACCTCCTGGGGGTGACTACTTTGCCTGCTCTTGGGGATGTATGTCCTGAGTATTGGTTTTACTAGGTGTCACTGTGTCTGGCCTCATGATCCAAAACTTTTGGAGCAAGCCTTGTTCCTTTTATCTTCCTTGTTCCTGTTTTCCCCCATTCCCATTTGTTATGCTGTTAATATTGCTTCTTCCCTCCAAGTTCTTGAAAGTCATTGATGCCCAGGGCAGTAGAAGACACTGAAATGGCACCAGAGTTGAAAAGGGCTCTGGAGTGATACTCCCTGGCGAACAGAGGAGGGAAGATAGTAATAGAAAGGTTGGTGAAGTGGAATGATGGAGGTGGGTACCAGAAAGCTATTGAAAAAATGGGGACTGATATGACAGTAGGTTCAAGGGACTGGGGTTGTTGAGGCTAGAGAGCTGGGAGTGATAGCAGGATGGGAATGAGGGATGCTGCATCTTGACTAAGAAAAGATGAGCAGCTGCTGAGATGATGTGTGGTCTTTTTTTCCCCTCTGTCCTTCCCAGCTCCAATTTTCTCATTGCTTGTTTGCCCAGCTTTTTTTCCTCTGCTGAAAGGAATAGGGAATGGGAGAGTCCCTGAGAGCAAGGAAGGAGTAAATGAGTAAACAGATCCACAAAACCTCTGTGTCTCGTCTGAAATGCAGCCCAGCCTTACCGGTGGGGCATGCCTTGACGCTGTGGTTCAACTGCATTCTTGTTGCCACAAACTGAGTATGGAGTGAATGTCCTGTCAGGTAAATTAATCTTTTTCTTGCCTAATCTTGCCCTTTTGACTAATTAACCACAGAGACACTTTGCTGCATGCACAGGGGCTGCGGTATGGGTTTTATATCTAAGAGCACTTCAAACATTCACCATTTTGAGTGAAGAAGTGTTTTGGGGCATGCTGGGACAGAGTTATTGTGTGTATCAGCACCGAATTGGTCTGTTTTACAAGGAGAAAGGGTTTTCTTGACCAAAGAAGCATTTTAATGGTGTTTAATTTCATTGGTAGAAAATAAAGAGGGGTTAGAGAGATGAAGGATGCTGTGTTTCGAAATAAGGGGAGAAGAAGGGGGAAGGGAATATTGTAAGCCCTGAGGAAATTATGGTCTAACGTTTATCTTTACCTATGTCCTGTGCAGTACTTTACCATGACCTTGCAATGACCCTTATTCCTTGGAGTTCATTGACTTGAGGTAATTGAGTCTTGGGCAGATAAATCCTAATAATTGTCTGAAGTGTGCATTTGCTTATTTCCAAAGTAATACCTGTTTCCTTATATAAGCAAAGATTAACTGTTAAAGTAAAAATTTAAAAGAGATCATTAATATCTCATAGAAGAATCCAGGCTGTGAACAAAGTTCTAACTATTAATGAATAATTTTGTTTAGTTTTTAAAAAAGCAAATGGGTCAATCAAAAGAACTTGGACACATACCATAGAAAATTAAAATGTTCATTGCCATAAAAAAAGTTTTTTTGAATCAGAAAATTACTTATAAAGGTTTTGGAAAAAGTGATAATTATTTATATAAAACTTGGACTTTGCAAAGGTCACAGGCTTTAAGACACTTTGTACAGATTGACAAAATTTGGTGATCTGGGAAACTGAAATCTAAAATAATAGAGATATTTGATCATTTTTTCTGTGGAGTGTATTTATTCTGAAGAACTGGATGGCATTCAGTAGCTAATGTTGTAAGTTGGTGGTTTTAGCCCATTTCCTTGTTGACTTGTGACTGTGTCTCTCACAAATTTCTGCGTTGTCAAGCAAGTAAACCAAATTTTAAATCAGAATGACAAATGAACTGCTAATCTCTTCAGGGCAGGGCTGAGCGCGCTGGGGAGGGAGGAAGGGGGGGCAGGGGAAAGTTTGCACTGCTGGAATGGATAAACAGAGGATTTCAGTTTTCCGTGCAGCTTGTCTGACTCCATTTAATGAGCGTTTGCTCCATTTTTAAAAAGTATAGCTGGATTAATCATTAAAACCATAGCTTGTAACTTACTGAGGGAAGGACTTTGTATTAGGTTTTGCACAGACAAAGTCTAGTTCCCGTTGGTCATCCAGCATTGTGGTGGTGGTCATCTGACGTTTCTCAGGGTGCAGACAGATGTCTGCATGGTTTGCGTCTCAGTAGAACAAGGCTGATGCTCTCAGGCTGTTAGCCATTGGGAAATACTATGCATAACCCTCTTAAAATCCTTTGGCATCTGCTTTACATACCATATACTCCAGTCTTTTAGAGATTCCTGTAAGGTTTCATTCTGCAGCTGCCTTACCCTTGGAATCTCCTTCCCTCCTGCCCTTCCCTCCCAGAGCTTTCCTTGCCTTTCTTGCCATATGGGCCATGTTGCCCAAGAAGGTGGTGTGAGCACCAGACAGCAAGTCTGAGGAGGCTGGACTTGCTGATGAGCTACTCTTCATTTGCTCTGACATGAGGGTTGTGGTTTTCCTTGAGTCTGAGGAAAAAAAAAAGTTTTATATCTTCTGGGAGAAAAGAAAAACACTTGGGAAGAGAGCAGTAAAGCTTGAAAAAATGTATTTATTAAATGAAATACAGAGCACATGAACGATGATTCATTAATAAGTACACTGATCCTTCAAAGAAAGGCACATTTGCTCGAAAATGGAAGGATTTCTACAGTCTTGTAGACCAGATTCTCCAAAAGCTGCAATACCCCCCATGCTCTCACTTTTCTTTATCATGTTGAAACTTCTGATTCGAGTTGTTAGCCCCTGCCTGCCATTGCCATTTGCTTTCATATACAGAATTCTCTCTTGCTTTCTCACTGTCTGGAAGTGGGCTTAAGAGGAAGTCAATATTTTGAGTATGTTGCGTGATGGGATATATTTGTTCTCTAGGGATGAATTTAGTAGACTGTGAAGTCTCCTCAGGTTTTGTAGGATGACGGTAGTTAACTAGGAAGCTGTCAGAACAGATGAAATAGGGTCCTAATCCCCGTAACAGGAGCATCATGCAAACAAAAAGTTTGAGCGAGGAAAAAGATTAATTAAGCCACTCTTGTGCCTTTCTAGTTCTGATGAAATTTGGGTTGCTGCAGAACCCTGTCCCAGTTCATGTTTTCATGAGTTGCCTAGACTCTTGCTTCCAAATCACACTTCGAAACTGCAAACAAAATGATCATACCATGTTTGGTCCAAGCGGGATCAAGAGAGCATGACTTCAGGTCTTTGATTCTCCTTGTGCATGGCTAACAGCCCACTAATTTTACAGGTTATAATAGCTGAATGCTGATGAGGCATTCCATAGGTCATTGGCAAAAAATTACCAAACCCAGCTGTGGCAGAGCAAAAAAACCCTGCTCTTAGCTTCATTTCTGGCATAATGCTTACACTAGAGTTTGGAAGGGCATCCTCAGAGGACAGTCGTGTTTTTTGTATCTGTGCCAGTGGGATTATTGCAGTGGCTGATAACAGGGCACTAGGTATTCACGTTGCCCTAGCTATTGCACTGAAGGAGACTACTGCAGGACACTCTTGCACTGAAGGAGACACTGCAGGAAAACTCTAGTTTTCCTTTGCTAAATGTAATTAGAATTTTATATTTTCACTGTCTCTGAAAAATTTCATGTCCTTGGAAATACTTTGGAAAAGGGCATTTAAAATGGGGACGGGGGCGGGAGGAGGAGCAAAATTTTTACAACTCCTTCCATGTACTGTGTTTTCTGAAGTCCCAGTTTTTCCATGTTAGTAACAGGAAAAGAAGGTTATTTTTCACCAGTTCTTTTCACCTGTTGCCTGAAAAGCATAGACAAATTATATTAAGTGATTAATTGCAGGAATTATGTGTGGCATATTCAAGACAAACAAAAAATCTCTAGAACTACAATAAGAGTTTTGTATTACATCTCTGCAAAAAACATAAAACATTGTGCTTCACACTTTACATCCCTCCCTGCAGTTGCCCATGGTTGCAGTAAAAAAATCCTATACTCTGCAGAATGGAAAACCACGAGGGAGAGATTTTACGTTGAGAGGCACTTCATGTGTGTGCCATTCACAGTTATTACAGAATCATTAAGGCTGGAAAAGACCTC